>NW_025408334.1:0-45085 GCF_905475395.1 Chrysoperla carnea
TTCCGATTTTACAACTAGAATGTCATGACTATACAAATCATTGAAATTTTGATCCAAGTAAGTCAAAATGTATACTTAGAGGTCCTTTATAACTGGACTAAGTATAAATAAGCCAAAAATGATCAAATTTGACATTTTTCGATAGAAAAAACATTTTTTGAAAATTTTCGATTGATCAACATGAGAGTCATGATTATACAAATCATTGAAATTTTGATCCAAGTAAGTCAAAATGTATACATAGAGGTCGTTTATGACTGGACTAAGTAGAAACAAGCCAAAAATGATCAAATTTGACATTTTTCAATAGAAAAACATTTTTTGAAAATTTTCGATTTTTCAACATAAGAGTCATCACTATACAAATCATTGAAATTTTGATCCAAGTAATTCAAATTGTATACATAGAGGTCCTTTATGACTGGACTAAGTATAAATAAGCCAAAAATGATCAAATTTGACATTTTTCGCTAGAAAAAACATTTTTGAAAATTTTCGATTTTTCCACATGAGAGTCATGTCTATACAAATCATTGTAATTTTGATCCAAGTAAGTCAAAATGTATACATAGAGGTCGTTTATGACTGGACTAAGTATAAATAAGCCAAAAATGATCAAATTTGACATTTTTCGATAGAAAAAACATTTTTTGAAAATTTTCGATTTTTCAACATGTTACTATACAAATCATTCGAATTTTTTATCCAAGTAAGTCAAAATGTATACATAGAGGTCCTTTATGACTGGATTAAGTATAAATAAGACAAAAATGATCAAATTTGACATTTTTCGATAGAAAAAACATTTTTTGAAAATTTTCGATTTTTCAACAAGAGAGTCATGACTATACAAATCATTGAAATTTTGATCCAAGTAAGTCAAAATGTATACATAGAGGACCTTTATGACTGGACTAAGTATAAATAAGCCAAAAATGATCAAATTTGACATTTTTCGATAGAAAAAACATTTTTTGAAAATTTTCGATTTTACAACTAGAATGTCATGACTATACAAATCATTGAAATTTTGATCCAAGTAAGTCAAAATGTATACATTGAGGTCCTTTATGACTGGACTAAGTATAAATAAGCCAAAAATGATCAAATTTGACATTTTTCGATAGAAAAAACATTTTTTGAAAATTTCCGATTTTACAACTAGAATGTCATGACTATACAAATCATTGAAATTTTGATCCAAGTAAGTCAAAATGTATACATAGAGGTCCTTTATGACTGGACTAAGTATAAATAAGCCAAAAGTGATCAAATTTTACATTTTTCGATAGAAAAAACATTTTTTGAAAATTTTCGATTTTTCAACATGAGAGTCATGACTATACAAATCATTGAAATTTTGATCCAAGTAAGTCAAAATGTACACATAGAGGTCGTTTATGACTGGACTAAGTATAAATAAGCTAAAAATGATCAAATTTGACATTTTTCGATAGAAAAAACATTTTTTGAAAATTTTCGATTTTTCAACATGAGAGTCATGACTATACAAATCATTGAAATTTTGATCCAAGTAAGTCAAAATGTATACATAGAGGTCGTTTATGACTGGACTAAGTATAAATAAGCCAAAAATGATCAAATTTGACATTTTTCGATAGAAAAAACATTTTTTGAAAATTTCCGATTTTACAACTAGAATGTCATGACTATACAAATCATTGAAATTTTGATCCAAGTAAGTCAAAATGTATACATAGAGGTCCTTTATAACTGGACTAAGTATAAATAAGCCAAAAATGATCAAATTTGACATTTTTCGATAGAAAAAACATTTTTTGAAAATTTTCGATTTTTCAACATGAGAGTCATGACTATACAAATCATTGAAATTTTGATCCAAGTAAGTCAAAATGTATACATAGAGGTCCTTTATGACTGGACTAAGTATAAATAAGCCAAAAATGATCAAATTTGACATTTTTCGATAGAAAAAACATTTTTTGAAAATTTCCGATTTTACAACTAGAATGTCATGACTATACAAATCATTGAAATTTTGATCCAAGTAAGTCAAAATGTATACATAGAGGTCCTTTATGACTGGACTAAGTATAAATAAGCCAAAAATGATGAAATTTGACATTTTTCGATAGAAAAAACATTTTTTGAAAATTTTCGATTTTTCAACATGAGAGTCATGACTATACAAATCATTGAAATTTTGAGCCAAGTAAGTCAAAATGTATACATAGAGGTCCCTTATGACTGGACTAAGTATACATAAGCCAAAAATGATCAAATTTTACATTTTTCGATAGAAAAAATTTTTTGAAAATTTTCGATTTTTCAACATGAGAGTCATGACTATACAAATCATTGAAATTTTGATCCAAGTAAAACAAAATGTAGTTGAAAATTTCCGATTTTACAACTAGAATGTCATGACTATACAAATCATTGAAATTTTGATCCAAGTAAGTCAAAATGTATACTTAGAGGTCCTTTATAACTGGACTAAGTATAAATAAGCCAAAAATGATCAAATTTGACATTTTTCGATAGAAAAAACATTTTTTGAAAATTTTCGATTGATCAACATGAGAGTCATGATTATACAAATCATTGAAATTTTGATCCAAGTAAGTCAAAATGTATACATAGAGGTCGTTTATGACTGGACTAAGTAGAAACAAGCCAAAAATGATCAAATTTGACATTTTTCGATAGAAAAAACATTTTTTGAAAATTTCCGATTTTACAACTAGAATGTCATGACTATAAAAATCATTGAAATTTTGATCCAAGTAAGTCAAAATGTATACATAGAGGTCCTTTATGACTGGACTAAGTATAAATAAGCCAAAAATGATCAAATTTGACATTTTTCGATAGAAAAAACATTTTTTGAAAATATCCGATTTTTCAACATGAGAGTGATGACTATACAAATCATTGAAATTTGGATCCAAGTTAGTCAAAATGTATACATAGAGGTCCTTTATGACTGGACTAAGTATAAATAAGCCAAAAATGATCAAATTTGACATTTTTCGATAGAAAAAACATTTTTTGAAAATTTTCGATTTTTCAACATGAGACTCATGACTATACAAATCATTGAAATTTTGATCCAAGTAAGTCAAAATGTATACAAAGAGGTCCTTTATGACTGGACTAAGTATAAATAAGCCAAAAATGATGAAATTTGACATTTTTCGATAGAAAAAACATTTTTTGAAAATTTTCGATTTTTCAACATAAGAGTCATCACTATACAAATCATTGAAATTTTGATCCAAGTAATTCAAATTGTATACATAGAGGTCCTTTATGACTGGACTAAGTATAAATAAGCCAAAAATGATCAAATTTGACATTTTTCGCTAGAAAAAACATTTTTTGAAAATTTTCGATTTTTCCACATGAGAGTCATGTCTATACAAATCATTGTAATTTTGATCCAAGTAAGTCAAAATGTATACATAGAGGTCGTTTATGACTGGACTAAGTATAAATAAGCCAAAAATGATCAAATTTGACATTTTTCGATAGAAAAAACATTTTTTGAAAATTTTCGATTTTTCAACATGTTACTATACAAATCATTCGAATTTTTTATCCAAGTAAGTCAAAATGTATACATAGAGGTCCTTTATGACTGGATTAAGTATAAATAAGACAAAAATGATCAAATTTGACATTTTTCGATAGAAAAAACATTTTTTAAAAATTTTCGATTTTTCAACAAGAGAGTCATGACTATACAAATCATTGAAATTTTGATCCAAGTAAGTCAAAATGTATACATAGAGGACCTTTATGACTGGACTAAGTATAAATAAGCCAAAAATGATCAAATTTGACATTTTTCGATAGAAAAAACATTTTTTGAAAATTTTCGATTTTACAACTAGAATGTCATGACTATACAAATCATTGAAATTTTGATCCAAGTAAGTCAAAATGTATACATTGAGGTCCTTTATGACTGGACTAAGTATAAATAAGCCAAAAATGATCAAATTTGACATTTTTCGTTAGAAAATACATTTTTTGATAATTTCCGATTTTACAACTAGAATGTCATGACTATACAAATCATTGAAATTTTGATCCAAGTAAGTCAAAATGTATACATAGAGGTCCTTTATGACTGGACTAAGTATAAATAAGCCAAAAGTGATCAAATTTTACATTTTTCGATAGAAAAAACATTTTTTGAAAATTTTCGATTTTTCAACATGAGAGTCATGACTATACAAATCATTGAAATTTTGATCCAAGTAAGTCAAAATGTACACATAGAGGTCGTTTATGACTGGACTAAGTATAAATGAGCTAAAAATGATCAAATTTGACATTTTTCGATAGAAAAAACATTTTTTGAAAATTTTCGATTTTTCAACATGAGAGTCATGACTATACAAATCATTGAAATTTTGATCCAAGTAAGTCAAAATGTATACATAGAGGTCGTTTATGACTGGACTAAGTATAAATAAGCCAAAAATGATCAAATTTGACATTTTTCGATAGAAAAAACATTTTTTGAAAATTTCCGATTTTACAACTAGAATGTCATGACTATACAAATCATTGAAATTTTGATCCAAGTAAGTCAAAATGTATACATAGAGGTCCTTTATAACTGGACTAAGTATAAATAAGCCAAAAATGATCAAATTTGACATTTTTCGATAGAAAAAACATTTTTTGAAAATTTTCGATTTTTCAACATGAGAGTCATGACTATACAAATCATTGAAATTTTGATCCAAGTAAGTCAAAATGTATACATAGAGGTCCTTTATGACTGGACTAAGTATAAATAAGCCAAAAATGATCAAATTTGACATTTTTCGATAGAAAAAACATTTTTTGAAAATTTCCGATTTTACAACTAGAATGTCATGACTATACAAATCATTGAAATTTTGATCCAAGTAAGTCAAAATGTATACATAGAGGTCCTTTATGACTGGACTAAGTATAAATAAGCCAAAAATGATGAAATTTGACATTTTTCGATAGAAAAAACATTTTTTGAAAATTTTCGATTTTTCAACATGAGAGTCATGACTATACAAATCATTGAAATTTTGAGCCAAGTAAGTCAAAATGTATACATAGAGGTCCCTTATGACTGGACTAAGTATACATAAGCCAAAAATGATCAAATTTTACATTTTTCGATAGAAAAAATTTTTTGAAAATTTTCGATTTTTCAACATGAGAGTCATGACTATACAAATCATTGAAATTTTGATCCAAGTAAGTCAAAATGTAGTTGAAAATTTCTGATTTTATAACTAGAATGTCATGACTATACAAATCATTGAAATTTTGATCCAAGTAAGTCAAAATGTATACATAGAGGTCCTTTATAACTGGACTAAGTATAAATAAGCCAAAAATGATCAAATTTGACATTTTTCGATAGAAAAAACATTTTTGAAAATTTTCCATTTTTCAACATGAGAGTCATGATTATACAAATCATTGAAATTTTGATCCAAGTAAGTCAAAATGTATACATAGAGGTCCTTTATGACTGGACTAAGTATAAATAAGCCAAAAATGATCAAATTTGACATTTTTCGATAGAAAAAACATTTTTTGAAAATTTCCGATTTTACAACTAGAATGTCATGACTATACAAATCATTGAAATTTGGATCCAAGTAAGTCAAAATGTATACATAGAGGTCCTTTATGACTGGACTAAGTATAAATAAGCCAAAAATGATCAAATTTGACATTTTTCGATAGAAAAAACATTTTTTGAAAATTTCCAATGTTACAACTAGAATGTCATGACTATACAAATCATTGAAATTTTGATCCAAGTAAGTCAAAATGTATACATAGAGGTCGTTTATGACTGGACTAAGTATAAATAAGCCAAAAATGATCAAATTTGACATTTTCGATAGAAAATACATTTTTTGAAAATTTCCGATTTACAACTTGAATGTCATGACTATACAAATCATTGAAATTTTGATCCAAGTAAGTCAAAATGTATACATAGAGGTCCTTTATGACTGGACTAAGTATAAATAAGCCAAAAAAGATCAAATTTGACATTTTTCGATAAAAAAAAATTTTTTTGAAAATTTCCGATTTTTCAACATGAGACTCATGACTATACAAATCATTGAAATTTTGATCCAAGTAAGTCAAAATGTATACATAGAGGTCGTTTATGACTGGACTAAGTATGAATAAGCCAAAAATGATCAAATTTGACATTTTTCGATAGAAAAAAACATTTTTTGAAAATTTCCGATTTTACAACTAGAATGTCATGACTATACAAATCATTGAAATTTTGATCCAAGTAAGTCAAAATGTATACATAGAGGTCCTTTATGACTGGACTAAGTATAAATAAGCCAAAAATGATCAAATTTGACATTTTTCGATAGAAAAAACATTTTCTGAAAATTTTCGATTTTTCAACATGAGAGTCATGACTATACAAATCATTGAAATTTTGATCCAAGTAAGTCAAAATGTATACATAGAGGTCCTTTATGACTGGACTAAGTATAAATAAGCCAAAAATGATCAAATTTGACATTTTTCGATAGAAAAAACATTTTTTGAAAATTTTCGATTTTTCAACATGAGACTCATGACTATACAAATCAATAAAATTTTCATCCAAGTAAGTCAAAATGTATACATAGAGGTCGTTTATGACTGGACTAAGTATAAATAAGCCAAAAATGATCAAATTTGACATTTTTCGATAGAAAAAACATTTTCTGAAAATTTTCGTGTTTTCAACATGAGAGTCATGACTATACAAATGATTGAAATTTTGATCCAAGTAAGTCAAAATGTATACATAGAGGTCGTTTATGACTGGACTAAGTATAAATAAGCCAAAAATGATCAAATTTGACATTTTTCGATAGAAAAATCATTTTTTGAAAATTTCCGATTTTACAACTAGAATGTCAAGACTATACAAATCATTGAAATTTTGCTCCAAGTAAGTCAAAATGTATACATAGAGGTCCATTATGACTGGACTAAGTATAAATAAGCCAAAAATGATCAAATTTGACATTTTTCGATAGAAAAAACATTTTTTGAAAATTTTCGATTTTTCAACATGAGACTCATGACTATACAAATCAATAAAATTTTCATCCAAGTAAGTCAAAATGTATACATAGAGGTCGTTTATGACTGGACTAAGTATAAATAAGCCAAAAATGATCAAATTTGACATTTTTCGATAGAAAAAACATTTTTTGAAAATTTTCGATTTTTCAACATGAGACTCATGACTATACAAATCATTGAAATTTTGATCCAAGTAAGTCAAAATGTATACATAGAGGTCCCTTATGACTGGACTAATTATAAATAAGCTAAAAACGATCAAATTTGACATTTTTCGATAGAAAAAACATTTTTTGAAAATTTTCGATTTTTCAACATGGGAGTCATGACTATACAAATCATTGAAATTTTGATCCAAGTAAAACAAAATGTAGTTGAAAATTTCCGATTTTACAACTAGAATGTCATGACTATACAAATCATTGAAATTTTGATCCAAGTAAGTCAAAATGTATACTTAGAGGTCCTTTATAACTGGACTAAGTATAAATAAGCCAAAAATGATCAAATTTGACATTTTTCGATAGAAAAAACATTTTTTGAAAATTTTCGATTGATCAACATGAGAGTCATGATTATACAAATCATTGAAATTTTGATCCAAGTAAGTCAAAATGTATACATAGAGGTCGTTTATGACTGGACTAAGTAGAAACAAGCCAAAAATGATCAAATTTGACATTTTTCGATAGAAAAAACATTTTTTGAAAATTTCCGATTTTACAACTAGAATGTCATGACTATAAAAATCATTGAAATTTTGATCCAAGTAAGTCAAAATGTATACATAGAGGTCCTTTATGACTGGACTAAGTATAAATAAGCCAAAAATGATCAAATTTGACATTTTTCGATAGAAAAAACATTTTTTGAAAATATCCGATTTTTCAACATGAGAGTAATGACTATACAAATCATTGAAATTTGGATCCAAGTTAGTCAAAATGTATACATAGAGGTCCTTTATGACTGGGCTAAGTATAAATAAGCCAAAAATGATCAAATTTGACATTTTTCGATAGAAAAAACATTTTTTGAAAATTTTCGATTTTTCAACATGAGACTCATGACTATACAAATCATTGAAATTTTGATCCAAGTAAGTCAAAATGTATACAAAGAGGTCCATTATGACTGGACTAAGTATAAATAAGCCAAAAATGATGAAATTTGACATTTTTGGATAGAAAAAAAATTTTTTTAAAATTTTCGATTTTTCAACATAAGAGTCATCACTATACAAATCATTGAAATTTTGATCCAAGTAATTCAAATTGTATACATAGAGGTCCTTTATGACTGGACTAAGTATAAATAAGCCAAAAATGATCAAATTTGACATTTTTCGCTAGAAAAAACATTTTTTGAAAATTTTCGATTTTTCCACATGAGAGTCATGTCTATACAAATCATTGTAATTTTGATCCAAGTAAGTCAAAATGTATACATAGAGGTCGTTTATGACTGGACTAAGTATAAATAAGCCAAAAATGATCAAATTTGACATTTTTCGATAGAAAAAACATTTTTTGAAAATTTTCGATTTTTCAACATGTTACTATACAAATCATTCGAATTTTTTATCCAAGTAAGTCAAAATGTATACATAGAGGTCCTTTATGACTGGATTAAGTATAAATAAGACAAAAATGATCAAATTTGACATTTTTCGATAGAAAAAACATTTTTTGAAAATTTTCGATTTTTCAACAAGAGAGTCATGACTATACAAATCATTGAAATTTTGATCCAAGTAAGTCAAAATGTATACATAGAGGACCTTTATGACTGGACTAAGTATAAATAAGCCAAAAATGATCAAATTTGACATTTTTCGATAGAAAAAACATTTTTTGAAAATTTTCGATTGATCAACATGAGAGTCATGATTATACAAATCATTGAAATTTTGATCCAAGTAAGTCAAAATGTATACATAGAGGTCGTTTATGACTGGACTAAGTAGAAACAAGCCAAAAATGATCAAATTTGACATTTTTCGATAGAAAAAACATTTTTTGAAAATTTCCGATTTTACAACTAGAATGTCATGACTATACAAATCATTGAAATTTTGATCCAAGTAAGTCAAAATGTATACTTAGAGGTCCTTTATAACTGGACTAAGTATAAATAAGCCAAAAATGATCAAATTTGACATTTTTCGATAGAAAAAACATTTTTTGAAAATTTTCGATTGATCAACATGAGAGTCATGATTATACAAATCATTGAAATTTTGATCCAAGTAAGTCAAAATGTATACATAGAGGTCGTTTATGACTGGACTAAGTAGAAACAAGCCAAAAATGATCAAATTTGACATTTTTCGATAGAAAAAACATTTTTTGAAAATTTCCGATTTTACAACTAGAATGTCATGACTATAAAAATCATTGAAATTTTGATCCAAGTAAGTCAAAATGTATACATAGAGGTCCTTTATGACTGGACTAAGTATAAATAAGCCAAAAATGATCAAATTTGACATTTTTCGATAGAAAAAACATTTTTTGAAAATATCCGATTTTTCAACATGAGAGTAATGACTATACAAATCATTGAAATTTGGATCCAAGTTAGTCAAAATGTATACATAGAGGTCCTTTATGACTGGGCTAAGTATAAATAAGCCAAAAATGATCAAATTTGACATTTTTCGATAGAAAAAACATTTTTTGAAAATTTTCGATTTTTCAACATGAGACTCATGACTATACAAATCATTGAAATTTTGATCCAAGTAAGTCAAAATGTATACAAAGAGGTCCTTTATGACTGGACTAAGTATAAATAAGCCAAAAATGATGAAATTTGACATTTTTCGATAGAAAAAACATTTTTTGAAAATTTTCGATTTTTCAACATAAGAGTCATCACTATACAAATCATTGAAATTTTGATCCAAGTAATTCAAATTGTATACATAGAGGTCCTTTATGACTGGACTAAGTATAAATAAGCCAAAAATGATCAAATTTGACATTTTTCGCTAGAAAAAACATTTTTTGAAAATTTTCGATTTTTCCACATGAGAGTCATGTCTATACAAATCATTGTAATTTTGATCCAAGTAAGTCAAAATGTATACATAGAGGTCGTTTATGACTGGACTAAGTATAAATAAGCCAAAAATGATCAAATTTGACATTTTTCGATAGAAAAAACATTTTTTGAAAATTTTCGATTTTTCAACATGTTACTATACAAATCATTCGAATTTTTTATCCAAGTAAGTCAAAATGTATACATAGAGGTCCTTTATGACTGGATTAAGTATAAATAAGACAAAAATGATCAAATTTGACATTTTTCGATAGAAAAAACATTTTTTGAAAATTTTCGATTTTTCAACATAAGAGTCATCACTATACAAATCATTGAAATTTTGATCCAAGTAATTCAAAATGTATACATAGAGGACCTTTATGACTGGACTAAGTATAAATAAGCCAAAAATGATCAAATTTGACATTTTTCGATAGAAAAAACATTTTTTGAAAATTTTCGATTTTACAACTAGAATGTCATGACTATACAAATCATTGAAATTTTGATCCAAGTAAGTCAAAATGTATACATTGAGGTCCTTTATGACTGGACTAAGTATAAATAAGCCAAAAATGATCAAATTTGACATTTTTCGATAGAAAAAACATTTTTTGAAAATTTCCGATTTTACAACTAGAATGTCATGACTATACAAATCATTGAAATTTTGATCCAAGTAAGTCAAAATGTATACATAGAGGTCCTTTATGACTGGACTAAGTATAAATAAGCCAAAAGTGATCAAATTTTACATTTTTCGATAGAAAAAACATTTTTTGAAAATTTTCGATTTTTCAACATGAGAGTCATGACTATACAAATCATTGAAATTTTGATCCAAGTAAGTCAAAATGTACACATAGAGGTCGTTTATGACTGGACTAAGTATAAATAAGCTAAAAATGATCAAATTTGACATTTTTCGATAGAAAAAACATTTTTTGAAAATTTTCGATTTTTCAACATGAGAGTCATGACTATACAAATCATTGAAATTTTGATCCAAGTAAGTCAAAATGTATACATAGAGGTCGTTTATGACTGGACTAAGTATAAATAAGCCAAAAATGATCAAATTTGACATTTTTCGATAGAAAAAACATTTTTTGAAAATTTCCGATTTTACAACTAGAATGTCATGACTATACAAATCATTGAAATTTTGATCCAAGTAAGTCAAAATGTATACATAGAGGTCCTTTATAACTGGACTAAGTATAAATAAGCCAAAAATGATCAAATTTGACATTTTTCGATAGAAAAAACATTTTTTGAAAATTTTCGATTTTTCAACATGAGAGTCATGACTATACAAATCATTGAAATTTTGATCCAAGTAAGTCAAAATGTATACATAGAGGTCCTTTATGACTGGACTAAGTATAAATAAGCCAAAAATGATCAAATTTGACATTTTTCGATAGAAAAAACATTTTTTGAAAATTTCCGATTTTACAACTAGAATGTCATGACTATACAAATCATTGAAATTTTGATCCAAGTAAGTCAAAATGTATACATAGAGGTCCTTTATGACTGGACTAAGTATAAATAAGCCAAAAATGATGAAATTTGACATTTTTCGATAGAAAAAACATTTTTTGAAAATTTTCGATTTTTCAACATGAGAGTCATGACTATACAAATCATTGAAATTTTGAGCCAAGTAAGTCAAAATGTATACATAGAGGTCCCTTATGACTGGACTAAGTATACATAAGCCAAAAATGATCAAATTTTACATTTTTCGATAGAAAAAATTTTTTGAAAATTTTCGATTTTTCAACATGAGAGTCATGACTATACAAATCATTGAAATTTTGATCCAAGTAAGTCAAAATGTAGTTGAAAATTTCTGATTTTATAACTAGAATGTCATGACTATACAAATCATTGAAATTTTGATCCAAGTAAGTCAAAATGTATACATAGAGATCCTTTATAACTGGACTAAGTATAAATAAGCCAAAAATGATCAAATTTGACATTTTTCGATAGAAAAAACATTTTTTGAAAATTTTCCATTTTTCAACATGAGAGTCATGATTATACAAATCATTGAAATTTTGATCCAAGTAAGTCAAAATGTATACATAGAGGTCCTTTATGACTGGACTAAGTATAAATAAGCCAAAAATGATCAAATTTGACATTTTTCGATAGAAAAAACATTTTTTGAAAATTTCCGATTTTACAACTAGAATGTCATGACTATACAAATCATTGAAATTTGGATCCAAGTAAGTCAAAATGTATACATAGAGGTCCTTTATGACTGGACTAAGTATAAATAAGCCAAAAATGATCAAATTTGACATTTTTCGATAGAAAAAACATTTTTTGAAAATTTCCAATGTTACAACTAGAATGTCATGACTATACAAATCATTGAAATTTTGATCCAAGTAAGTCTAAATGTATACATAGAGGTCGTTTATGACTGGACTAAGTATAAATAAGCCAAAAATGATCAAATTTGACATTTTCCGATAGAAAAAACATTTTTTGAAAATTTCCGATTTTACAACTTGAATGTCATGACTATAAAAATCATTGAAATTTTGATCCAAGTAAGTCAAAATGTATACATAGAGGTCCTTTATGACTGGACTAAGTATAAATAAGCCAAAAAAGATCAAATTTGACATTTTTCGATAAAAAAAAATTTTTTTGAAAATTTCCGATTTTTCAACATGAGACTCATGACTATACAAATCATTGAAATTTTGATCCAAGTAAGTCAAAATGTATACATAGAGGTCGTTTATGACTGGACTAAGTATGAATAAGCCAAAAATGATCAAATTTGACATTTTTCGATAGAAAAAACATTTTTTGAAAATTTCCGATTTTACAACTAGAATGTCATGACTATACAAATCATTGAAATTTTGATCCAAGTAAGTCAAAATGTATACATAGAGGTCCTTTATGACTGGACTAAGTATAAATAAGCCAAAAATGATCAAATTTGACATTTTTCGATAGAAAAAACATTTTCTGAAAATTTTCGATTTTTCAACATGAGAGTCATGACTATACAAATCATTGAAATTTTGATCCAAGTAAGTCAAAATGTATACATAGAGGTCCTTTATGACTGGACTAAGTATAAATAAGCCAAAAATGATCAAATTTGACATTTTTCGATAGAAAAAACATTTTTTGAAAATTTTCGATTTTTCAACATGAGACTCATGACTATACAAATCAATAAAATTTTCATCCAAGTAAGTCAAAATGTATACATAGAGGTCGTTTATGACTGGACTAAGTATAAATAAGCCAAAAATGATCAAATTTGACATTTTTCGATAGAAAAAACATTTTCTGAAAATTTTCGTGTTTTCAACATGAGAGTCATGACTATACAAATGATTGAAATTTTGATCCAAGTAAGTCAAAATGTATACATAGAGGTCGTTTATGACTGGACTAAGTATAAATAAGCCAAAAATGATCAAATTTGACATTTTTCGATAGAAAAAACATTTTTTGATAATTTTCGATTTTTCAACATGAGAGTCATGACTATACAAATCATTGAAATTTTGATCGAAGTAACTCAAAATGTATACATAGAGGTCCTTAATGACTGGACTAAGTATAAATAAGCCAAAAATGATCAAATTTGACATTTTTCGATAGAAAAAACATTTTTTGAAAATTTTCGATTTTTCAACATGAGACTCATGACTATACAAATCAATAAAATTTTCATCCAAGTAAGTCAAAATGTATACATAGAGGTCGTTTATGACTGGACTAAGTATAAATAAGCCAAAAATGATCAAATTTGACATTTTTCGATAGAAAAAACATTTTTTGAAAATTTTCGATTTTTCAACATGAGACTCATGACTATACAAATCATTGAAATTTTGATCCAAGTAAGTCAAAATGTATACATAGAGGTCCCTTATGACTGGACTAATTATAAATAAGCTAAAAACGATCAAATTTGACATTTTTCGATAGAAAAAACATTTTTTGAAAATTTTCGATTTTTCAACATGGGAGTCATGACTATACAAATCATTGAAATTTTGATCAAAGTAAGTCAAAATGTATACATATAGGTCCTTTATGACTGGACTAAGTATAAATAAGCCAAAAATGATCAAATTTGACATTTTTCGATAGAAAAAATATTTTTTGAAAATTTTCGATTTTTCAACTAGAATGTCATGACTATACAAATCATTGAAATTTTGATCCAAGTAAGTCAAAATGTATACATAGAGGTCCTTTATGACTGGACTAAGTATAAATAAGCCAAAAATGATCAAATTTGACATTTTTCGATAGAAAAAACATTTTTTGAAAATTTTCGATTTTTCAACATGAGAGTCATGACTATACAAATCATTGTAATTTTGATCCAAGTAAGTCAAAATGTATACATAGAGGTCGTTTATGACTGGACTAAGTATAAATAAGCCAAAAATGATCAACTTTGACATTTTTCGATAGAAAAACATTTTTGAAAATTTCCGATTTTTCAACATGAGACTCATGACTATACAAATCATTGAAATTTTGATCTAAGTAAGTCAAAATGTATACATAGAGGTCGTTTATGACTGGACTAAGTATAAACAAGCCAAAAATGATCAAATTTGACATTTTTCGATAGAAAAACATTTTTTGAAAATTTTCGATTTTTCAACATAAGAGTCATCACGATACAAATCATTGAAATTTTGATCCAAGTAATTCAAAATGTATACATAGAGGTCCTTTATGACTGGACTAAGTATAAATAAGCCAAAAATGATCAAATTTGACATTTTTCGATAGAAAAAACATTTTTTGAAAATTTTCGATTTTTCCACATGAGAGTCATGTCTATACAAATCATTGTAATTTTGATCCAAGTAAGTCAAAATGTATACATAGAGGTCGTTTATGACTGGACTAAGTATAAATAAGCCAAAAATGATCAAATTTGACATTTTTCGATAGAAAAAACATTTTTTGAAAATTTTCGATTTTTCAACATGTTACTATACTAATCATTCGAATTTTTGATCCAAGTAAGTCAAAATGTATACATAGAGGTCCTTTATGACTGGATTAAGTATAAATAAGCCAAAAATGATCAAATTTGACATTTTTCGATAGAAAAAACATTTTTTGAAAATTTTCGATTTTTCAACAAGAGAGTCATGACTATACAAATCATTGAAATTTTGATCAAAGTAAGTCAAAATGTATACATAGAGGTCCTTTATGACTGGACTAAGTATAAATAAGCCAAAAATGATCAAATTTGACATTTTTCGATAGAAAAAATATTTTTTGAAAATTTTCGATTTTTCAACTAGATTGTCATGACTATACAAATCATTGAAATTTTGATCCAAGTAAGTCAAAATGTATACATAGAGGTCCTTTATGACTGGACTAAGTATAAATAAGCCAAAGATGATCAAATTTGACATTTTTCGATAGAAAAAACATTTTTTGAAAATTTTCGATTTTTCAACATGAGAGTCATGACTGTACAAATCATTGTAATTTTGATCCAAGTAAGTCAAAATGTATACATAGAGGTCGTTTATGACTGGACTAAGTATAAATAAGCCAAAAATGATCAACTTTGACATTTTTCGATAGAAAAAACATTTTTTGAAAATTTCCGATTTTACAACTAGAATGTCATGACTATACAAATCATTGAAATTTTGATCCAAGTAAGTCAAAATGTATACATAGAGGTCCTTTATGACTGGACTAAGTATAAATAAGCCAAAAATGATCAAATTTGACATTTTTCGATAGAAAAAACATTTTTTGAAAATTTCCGATTTTACAACTAGAATGTCATGACTATACAAATCATTGAAATTTTGATCCAAGTAAGTCAAAATGTACACATAGAGGTCGTTTATGACTGGACTAAGTATATATAAGCTAAAAATGATCAAATTTGACATTTTTCGATAGAAAAAACATTTTTTGAAAATTTTCGATTTTTCAACATGAGAGTCATGACTATACAAATCATTGAAATTTTGATCCAAGTAAGTCAAAATGTATACATAGAGGTCCTTTATGACTGGACTAAGTATAAATAAGCTAAAAATGATCAAATTTGACATTTTTCGATAGAAAAAACATTTTTTGAAAATTTCCGATTTTACAACTAGAATGTCATGACTATACAAATCATTGAAATTTTGATCCAAGTAAGTCAAAATGTATACATAGAGGTCCTTTGTGACTGGACTAAGTATAAATAAGCCAAAAATGATCAAATTTGACATTTTTCGATAGAAAAAACATTTTTTGAAAATTTCCGATTTTACAACTAGAATGTCATGACTATACAAATCATTGAAATTTTGATCCAAGTAAGTCAAAATGTATACATAGAGGTCCTTTATAACTGGACTAAGTATAAATAAGCCAAAAATGATCAAATTTGACATTTTTCGATAGAAAAAACATTTTTTGAAAATTTTCCATTTTTCAACATGAGAGTCATGATTATACAAATCATTGAAATTTTGATCCAAGTAAGTCAAAATGTATACATAGAGGTCCTTTATGACTGGACTAAGTATAAATAAGCCAAAAATGATCAAATTTGACATTTTTCGATAGAAAAAACATTTTTTGAAAATTTCCGATTTTACAACTAGAATGTCATGACTATACAAATCATTGAAATTTTGATCCAAGTAAGTCAAAATGTATACATAGAGGTCCTTTATAACTGGACTAAGTATAAATAAGCCAAAAATGATCAAATTTGACATTTTTCGATAGAAAAAACATTTTTTGAAAATTTTCCATTTTTCAACATGAGAGTCATGATTATACAAATCATTGAAATTTTGATCCAAGTAAGTCAAAATGTATACATAGAGGTCCTTTATGACTGGACTAAGTATAAATAAGCCAAAAATGATCAAATTTGACATTTTTCGATAGAAAAAACATTTTTTGAAAATTTCCGATTTTACAACTAGAATGTCACGACTATACAAATCATTGAAATTTGGATCCAAGTAAGTCAAAATGTATACATAGAGGTCCTTTATGACTGGACTAAGTATAAATAAGCCAAAAATGATCAAATTTGACATTTTTCGATAGAAAAAACATTTTCTGAAAATTTTCGATTTTTCAACATGAGAGTCATGACTATACAAATCATTGAAATTTTGATCCAAGTAAGTCAAAATGTATACATAGAGGTCCTTTATGACTGGACTAAGTATAAATAAGCCAAAAATGATCAAATTTGACATTTTTCGATAGAAAAAACATTTTTTGAAAATTTTCGATTTTTCAACATGAGACTCATGACTATACAAATCAATAAAATTTTCATCCAAGTAAGTCAAAATGTATACATAGAGGTCGTTTATGACTGGACTAAGTATAAATAAGCCAAAAATGATCAAATTTGCCATTTTTCGATAGAAAAAACATTTTTTGAAAATTTCCGATTTTACAACTAGAATGTCAAGACTATACAAATCATTGAAATTTTGATCCAAGTAAGTCAAAATGTATACATAGAGGTCCATTATGACTGGACTAAGTATAAATAAGCCAAAAATGATCAAATTTGACATTTTTCGATAGAAAAAACATTTTTTGAAAATTTGCGATTTTACAACTAGAAGGTCATGACTATACAAATCATTGAAATTTTGATCCAAGTAAGTCAAAATGTATACATAGAGGTCCCTTATGACTGGACTAATTATAAATAAGCTAAAAACGATCAAATTTGACATTTTTCGATAGAAAAAACATTTTTTGAAAATTTTCGATTTTTCAACATGGGAGTCATGACTATACAAATCATTGAAATTTTGACCAAAGTAAGTCAAAATGTATACATAGAGGTCCTTTATGACTGGACTAAGTATAAATAAGCCAAAAATGATCAAATTTGACATTTTTCGATAGAAAAAATATTTTTTGAAAATTTTCGATTTTTCAACTAGAATGTCATGACTATACAAATCATTGAAATTTTGATCCAAGTAAGTCAAAATGTATACATAGAGGTCCTTTATGACTGGACTAAGTATAAATAAGCCAAAGATGATCAAATTTGACATTTTTCGATAGAAAAAACATTTCTTGAAAATTTTCGATTTTTCAACATGAGAGTCATGACTATACAAATCATTGTAATTTTGATCCAAGTAAGTCAAAATGTATACATAGAGGTCGTTTATGACTGGACTAAGTATAAATAAGCCAAAAATGATCAACTTTGACATTTTTCGATAGAAAAAACATTTTTTGAAAATTTCCGATTTTTCAACATGAGAGTCGTGACCATACAAATCATTGAAATTTTGATCCAAGTAAGTCAAAATGTATACATAGAGGTCCTTTATAACTGGACTAAGTATAAATAAGCCAAAAATGATCAAATTTGACATTTTTCGATAGAAAAAACATTTTTTGAAAATTTTCGATTTTTCAACGTGAGAGTCATGACTATACAAATCATTGAAATTTTGATCCAAGTTAGTCAAAATGTACACATAGAGGTCGTTTATGACTGGACTAAGTATAAATAAGCCAAAAATGATCAAATTTGACTTTTTTCGATAGAAAAAACATTTTTTGAAAATTTCCGATTTTACAACTAGAATGTCATGACTATACAAATCATTGAAATTTTTATCCAAGTAAGTCAAAATGTATACATAGAGGTCCTTTATGATTGGACTAAGTATAAATAAGCCAAAAATGATCAAATTTGACATTTTTCGATAGAAAAACATTTTTTGAAAATTTTCGATTTTTCAACATAAGAGTCATCACTATACAAATCATTGAAATTTTGATCCAAGTAATTCAAAATGTATACATAGAGGTCCTTTATGACTGGACTAAGTATAAATAAGCCAAAAATGATCAAATTTGACATTTTTCGATAGAAAAAACATTTTTTGAAAATTTTCGATTTTTCCACATGAGAGTCATGTCTATACAAATCATTGTAATTTTGATCCAAGTAAGTCAAAATGTATACATAGAGGTCGTTTATGACTGGACTAAGTATAAATAAGCCAAAAATGATCAAATTTGACATTTTTCGATAGAAAAAACATTTTTTGAAAATTTTCGATTTTTCAACATGTTACTATACAAATCATTGGAATTTTTGATCCAAGTAAGTCAAAATGTATACATAGAGGTCCTTTATGACTGGACTAAGTATAAATAAGCCAAAAATGATCAAATTTGACATTTTTCGATAGAAAAAACATTTTTTGAAAATTTGCGATTTTACAACTAGAAGGTCATGACTATACAAATCATTGAAATTTTGATCCAAGTTAGTCAAAATGTATACATAGAGGTCCCTTATGACTGGACTAATTATAAATAAGCTAAAAACGATCAAATTTGACATTTTTCGATAGAAAAAACATTTTTTGAAAATTTTCGATTTTTCAACTAGAATGTCATGACTATACAAATCATTGAAATTTTGATCCAAGTAAGTCAAAATGTATACATAGAGGTCCTTTATGACTGGACTAAGTATAAATAAGCCAAAAATGATCAAATTTGACATTTTTCGATAGAAAAAACATTTTTTGAAAATTTTCGATTTTTCAACATGAGAGTCATGACTATACAAATCATTGTAATTTTGATCCAAGTAAGTCAAAATGTATACATAGAGGTCGTTTATGACTGGACTAAGTATAAATAAGCCAAAAATGATCAAATTTGACATTTTTCGATAGAAAAAACATTTTTTGAAAATTTGCGATTTTACAACTAGAAGGTCATGACTATACAAATCATTGAAATTTTGATCCAAGTAAGTCAAAATGTATACATAGAGGTCCCTTATGACTGGACTAATTATAAATAAGCTAAAAACGATCAAATTTGACATTTTTCGATAGAAAAAACATTTTTTGAAAATTTCCGATTTTACAACTAGAATGTCATGACTATACAAATCATTGAAATTTTGATCCAAGTAAGTCAAAATGTATACATAGAGGTCCTTTATGACTGGACTAAGTATAAATAAGCCAAAAATGATCAAATTTGACATTTTTCGATAGAAAAAACATTTTTTGAAAATTTCCGATTTTACAACTAGAATGTCATGACTATACAAATCATTGAAATTTTGATCCAAGTAAGTCAAAATGTATACATAGAGGTCCTTTATGACTGGACTAAGTATAAATAATCCAAAAGTGATCAAATTTTACATTTTTCGATAGAAAAAACATTTTTTGAAAATTTTCGATTTTTCAACATGAGAGTCATGACTATACAAATCATTGAAATTTTGATCCAAGTAAGTCAAAATGTACACATAGAGGTCGTTTATGACTGGACTAAGTATAAATAAGCCAAAAATGATCAAATTTGACATTTTTCGATAGAAAAAACATTTTTTGAAAATTTTCGATTTTTCAACATGAGAGTCGTGACCATACAAATCATTGAAATTTTGATCCAAGTAAGTCAAAATGTATACATAGAGGTCCTTTATAACTGGACTAAGTATAAATAAGCCAAAAATGATCAAATTTGACATTTTTCGATAGAAAAAACATTTTTTGAAAATTTTCGATTTTTCAACGTGAGAGTCATGACTATACAAATCATTGAAATTTTGATCCAAGTTAGTCAAAATGTACACATAGAGGTCGTTTATGACTGGACTAAGTATAAATAAGCCAAAAATGATCAAATTTGACATTTTTCGATAGAAAAAACATTTTTTGAAAATTTCCGATTTTACAACTAGAATGTCATGACTATACAAATCATTGAAATTTTGATCCAAGTAAGTCAAAATGTATACATAGAGGTCCTTTATGACTGGACTAAGTATAAATAAGCCAAAAATGATCAAATTTGACATTTTTCGATAGAAAAAACATTTTTTGAAAATTTCCGATTTTACAACTAGAATGTCATGACTATACAAATCATTGAAATTTTGATCCAAGTAAGTCAAAATGTATACATAGAGGTCCTTTATGACTGGACTAAGTATAAATAAGCCAAAAATGATCAAATTTGACATTTTTCGATAGAAAAAACATTTTTTGAAAATTTTCGATTTTTCCACATGAGAGTCATGTCTATACAAATCATTGTAATTTTGATCCAAGTAAGTCAAAATGTATACATAGAGGTCGTTTATGACTGGACTAAGTATAAATAAGCCAAAAATGATCAAATTTGACATTTTTCGATAGAAAAAACATTTTTTGAAAATTTTCGATTTTTCAACATGTTACTATACAAATCATTGGAATTTTTGATCCAAGTAAGTCAAAATGTATACATAGAGGTCCTTTATGACTGGATTAAGTATAAATAAGCCAAAAATGATCAAATTTGACATTTTTCGATAGAAAAAACATTTTTTGAAAATTTTCGATTTTTCAACAAGAGAGTCATGACTATACAAATCATTGAAATTTTGATCCAAGTAAGTCAAAATGTATACATAGAGGTCCTTTATGACTGGACTAAGTATAAATAAGCCAAAAATGATCAAATTTGACATTTTTCGATAGAAAAAACATTTTTTGAAAATTTTCGATTTTTCAACATGAGAGTCATGACTATACAAATCATTGTAATTTTGATCCAAGTAAGTCAAAATGTATACATAGAGGTAGTTTATGACTGGACTAAGTATAAATAAGCCAAAAATGATCAACTTTGACATTTTTCGATAGAAAAAACATTTTTTGAAAATTTCCGATTTTACAACTAGAATGTCATGACTATACAAATCATTGAAATTTTGATCCAAGTAAGTCAAAATGTATACATAGAGGTCCTTTATGACTGGACTAAGTATAAATAAGCCAAAAATGATCAAATTTGACATTTTTCGATAGAAAAACATTTTTTGAAAATTTTCGATTTTTCAACATAAGAGTCATCACTATACAAATCATTGAAATTTTGATCCAAGTAATTCAAAATGTATACATAGAGGTCCTTTATGACTGGACTAAGTATAAATAAGCCAAAAATGATCAAATTTGACATTTTTCGATAGAAAAAACATTTTTTGAAAATTTTCGATTTTTCCACATGAGAGTCATGTCTATACAAATCATTGTAATTTTGATCCAAGTAAGTCAAAATGTATACATAGAGGTTGTTTATGACTGGACTAAGTATAAATAAGCCAAAAATGATCAAATTTGACATTTATCGATAGAAAAAACATTTTTTGAAAATTTTCGATTTTTCAACATGTTACTATACAAATCATTGGAATTTTTGATCCAAGTAAGTCAAAATGTATACATAGAGGTCCTTTATGACTGGACTAAGTATAAATAAGCCAAAAATGATCAAATTTGACATTTTTCGATAGAAAAAACATTTTTTGAAAATTTGCGATTTTACAACTAGAAGGTCATGACTATACAAATCATTGAAATTTTGATCCAAGTTAGTCAAAATGTATACAAAGAGGTCCCTTATGACTGGACTAATTATAAATAAGCTAAAAACGATCAAATTTGACATTTTTCGATAGAAAAAACATTTTTTGAAAATTTTCGATTTTTCAACATGGGAGTCATGACTATACAAATCATTGAAATTTTGATCAAAGTAAGTCAAAATGTATACATAGAGGTCCTTTATGACTGGACTAAGTATAAATAAGCCAAAAATGATCAAATTTGACATTTTTCGATAGAAAAAATATTTTTTGAAAATTTTCGATTTTTCAACTAGAATGTCATGACTATACAAATCATTGAAATTTTGATCCAAGTAAGTCAAAATGTATACTAGAGGTCCTTTATGACTGGACTAAGTATAAATAAGCCAAAAATGATCAAATTTGACATTTTTCGATAGAAAAAACATTTTTTGAAAATTTTCGATTTTTCAACATGAGAGTCATGACTATACAAATCATTGTAATTTTGATCCAAGTAAGTCAAAATGTATACATAGAGGTCGTTTATGACTGGACTAAGTATAAATAAGCCAAAAATGATCAAATTTGACATTTTTCGATAGAAAAAACATTTTTTGAAAATTTGCGATTTTACAACTAGAAGGTCATGACTATACAAATCATTGAAATTTTGATCCAAGTAAGTCAAAATGTATACATAGAGGTCCCTTATGACTGGACTAATTATAAATAAGCTAAAAACGATCAAATTTGACATTTTTCGATAGAAAAAACATTTTTTGAAAATTTCCGATTTTACAACTAGAATGTCATGACTATACAAATCATTGAAATTTTGATCCAAGTAAGTCAAAATGTATACATAGAGGTCCTTTATGACTGGACTAAGTATAAATAAGCCAAAAATGATCAAATTTGACATTTTTCGATAGAAAAAACATTTTTTGAAAATTTTCGATTTTTCAACATGAGAGTCATGACTATACAAATCATTGAAATTTTGATCCAAGTAAGTCAAAATGTACACATAGAGGTCGTTTATGACTGGACTAAGTATAAATAAGCCAAAAATGATCAAATTTGACATTTTTCGATAGAAAAAACATTTTTTGAAAATTTTCGATTTTTCAACATGAGAGTCGTGACCATACAAATCATTGAAATTTTGATCCAAGTAAGTCAAAATGTATACATAGAGGTCCTTTATAACTGGACTAAGTATAAATAAGCCAAAAATGATCAAATTTGACATTTTTCGATAGAAAAAACATTTTTTGAAAATTTTCGATTTTTCAACGTGAGAGTCATGACTATACAAATCATTGAAATTTTGATCCAAGTTAGTCAAAATGTACACATAGAGGTCGTTTATGACTGGACTAAGTATAAATAAGCCAAAAATGATCAAATTTGACATTTTTCGATAGAAAAAACATTTTTTGAAAATTTCCGATTTTACAACTAGAATGTCATGACTATACAAATCATTGAAATTTTGATCCAAGTAAGTCAAAATGTATACATAGAGGTCCTTTATGACTGGACTAAGTATAAATAAGCCAAAAATGATCAAATTTGACATTTTTCGATAGAAAAAACATTTTTTGAAAATTTTCGATTTTTCCACATGAGAGTCATGTCTATACAAATCATTGTAATTTTGATCCAAGTAAGTCAAAATGTATACATAGAGGTCGTTTATGACTGGACTAAGTATAAATAAGCCAAAAATGATCAAATTTGACATTTTTCGATAGAAAAAACATTTTTTGAAAATTTTCGATTTTTCAACATGTTACTATACAAATCATTGGAATTTTTGATCCAAGTAAGTCAAAATGTATACATAGAGGTCCTTTATGACTGGATTAAGTATAAATAAGCCAAAAATGATCAAATTTGACATTTTTCGATAGAAAAAACATTTTTTGAAAATTTTCGATTTTTCAACAAGAGAGTCATGACTATACAAATCATTGTAATTTTGATCCAAGTAAGTCAAAATGTATACATAGAGGTCGTTTATGACTGGACTAAGTATAAATAAGCCAAAAATGATCAAATTTGACATTTTTCGATAGAAAAAACATTTTTTGAAAATTTGCGATTTTACAACTAGAAGGTCATGACTATACAAATCATTGAAATTTTGATCCAAGTAAGTCAAAATGTATACATAGAGGTCCCTTATGACTGGACTAATTATAAATAAGCTAAAAACGATCAAATTTGACATTTTTCGATAGAAAAAACATTTTTTGAAAATTTCCGATTTTACAACTAGAATGTCATGACTATACAAATCATTGAAATTTTGATCCAAGTAAGTCAAAATGTATACATAGAGGTCCTTTATGACTGGACTAAGTATAAATAAGCCAAAAATGATCAAATTTGACATTTTTCGATAGAAAAAACATTTTTTGAAAATTTCCGATTTTACAACTAGAATGTCATGACTATACAAATCATTGAAATTTTGATCCAAGTAAGTCAAAATGTATACATAGAGGTCCTTTATGACTGGACTAAGTATAAATAAGCCAAAAATGATCAAATTTGACATTTTTCGATAGAAAATACATTTTTTGAAAATTTTCGATTTTTCCACATGAGAGTCATGTCTATACAAATCATTGTAATTTTGATCCAAGTAAGTCAAAATGTATACATAGAGGTCGTTTATGACTGGACTAAGTATAAATAAGCCAAAAATGATCAAATTTGACATTTTTCGATAGAAAAAACATTTTTTGAAAATTTTCGATTTTTCAACATGTTACTATACAAATCATTGGAATTTTTGATCCAAGTAAGTCAAAATGTATACATAGAGGTCCTTTATGACTGGATTAAGTATAAATAAGCCAAAAATGATCAAATTTGACATTTTTCGATAGAAAAAACATTTTTTGAAAATTTTCGATTTTTCAACAAGAGAGTCATGACTATACAAATCATTGAAATTTTGATCCAAGTAAGTCAAAATGTATACATAGAGGTCCTTTATGACTGGACTAAGTATAAATAAGCCAAAAATGATCAAATTTGACATTTTTCGATAGAAAAAACATTTTTTGAAAATTTTCGATTTTTCAACATGAGAGTCATGACTATACAAATCATTGTAATTTTGATCCAAGTAAGTCAAAATGTATACATAGAGGTAGTTTATGACTGGACTAAGTATAAATAAGCCAAAAATGATCAACTTTGACATTTTTCGATAGAAAAAACATTTTTTGAAAATTTCCGATTTTACAACTAGAATGTCATGACTATACAAATCATTGAAATTTTGATCCAAGTAAGTCAAAATGTATACATAGAGGTCCTTTATGACTGGACTAAGTATAAATAAGCCAAAAATGATCAAATTTGACATTTTTCGATAGAAAAAACATTTTTTGAAAATTTCCGATTTTACAACTAGAATGTCATGACTATACAAATCATTGAAATTTTGATCCAAGTAAGTCAAAATGTATACATAGAGGTCCTTTATGACTGGACTAAGTATAAATAAGCCAAGAGTGATCAAATTTTACATTTTTCGATAGAAAAAACATTTTTTGAAAATTTTCGATTTTTCAACATGAGAGTCATGACTATACAAATCATTGAAATTTTGATCCAAGTAAGCCAAAATGTACACATAGAGGTCGTTTATGACTGGACTAAGTATAAATAAGCTAAAAATGATCAAATTTGACATTTTTCGATAGAAAAAACATTTTTTGAAAATTTTCGATTTTTCAACATGAGAGTCATGACTATACAAATCATTGAAATTTTGATCCAAGTAAGTCAAAATGTATACATAGAGGTCGTTTATGACTGGACTAAGTATAAATAAGCCAAAAATGATCAAATTTGACATTTTTCGATAGAAAAAACATTTTTTGAAAATTTCCGATTTTACAACTAGAATGTCATGACTATACAAATCATTGAAATTTTGATCCAAGTAAGTCAAAATGTATACATAGAGGTCCTTTATAACTGGACTAAGTATAAATAAGCCAAAAATGATCAAATTTGACATTTTTCGATAGAAAAAACATTTTTTGAAAATTTTCGATTTTTCAACATGAGAGTCATGACTATACAAATCATTGAAATTTTGATCCAAGTAAGTCAAAATAAATACATAGAGGTCCTTTATGACTGGACTAAGCATAAATAAGCCAAAAATGATCAAATTTGACATTTTTCGATAGAAAAAACATTTTTTGAAAATTTCCGATTTTACAACTAGAATGTCATGACTATACAAATCATTAAAATTTTGATCCAAGTAAGTCAAAATGTATACATAGAGGTCCTTTATGACTGGACTAAGTATAAATAAGCCAAAAATGATCAAATTTGACATTTTTCGATAGAAAAAACATTTTTTGAAAATTTCCGATTTTACAACTAGAATGTCATGACTATACAAATCATTAAAATTTTGATCCAAGTAAGTCAAAATGTATACATAGAGGTCCTTTATGACTGGACTAAGTATAAATAAGCCAAAAATGATCAAATTTGACATTTTTCGATAGAAAAAACATTTTTTGAAAATTTCCGATTTTACAACTAGAATGTCATGACTATACAAATCATTGAAATTTTGATCCAAGTAAGCCAAAATGTACACATAGAGGTCGTTTATGACTGGACTAAGTGTAAATAAGCTAAAAATGATCAAATTTGACATTTTTCGATAGAAAAAACATTTTTTGAAAATTTTCGATTTTTCAACATGAGAGTCATGACTATACAAATCATTGAAATTTTGATCCAAGTAAGTCAAAATGTATACATAGAGGTCGTTTATGACTGGACTAAGTATAAATAAGCCAAAAATGATCAAATTTGACATTTTTCGATAGAAAAAACATTTTTTGAAAATTTCCGATTTTACAACTAGAATGTCATGACTATACAAATCATTGAAATTTTGATCCAAGTAAGTCAAAATGTATACATAGAGGTCCTTTATAACTGGACTAAGTATAAATAAGCCAAAAATGATCAAATTTGACATTTTTCGATAGAAAAAAACATTTTTTGAAAATTTTCGATTTTTCAACATGAGAGTCATGACTATACAAATCATTGAAATTTTGATCCAAGTAAGTCAAAATAAATACATAGAGGTCCTTTGTGACTGGACTAAGCATAAATAAGCCAAAAATGATCAAATTTGACATTTTTCGATAGAAAAAACATTTTTTGAAAATTTCCGATTTTACAACTAGAATGTCATGACTATACAAATCATTAAAATTTTGATCCAAGTAAGTCAAAATGTATACATAGAGGTCCTTTATGACTGGACTAAGTATAAATAAGCCAAAAATGATCAAATTTGACATTTTTCGATAGAAAAAACATTTTTTGAAAATTTCCGATTTTACAACTAGAATGTCATGACTATACAAATCATTGAAATTTTGATCCAAGTAAGTCAAAATGTATACATAGAGGTCCTTTATGACTGGACTAAGTATAAATAAGCCAAAAATGATCAAATTTGACATTTTTCGATAGAAAAAACATTTTTTGAAAATTTTCGATTTTTCAACATGAGAGTCAGGACTATACAAATCATTGAAATTTTGAGCCAAGTAAGTCAAAATGTATACATAGAGGTCCCTTATGACTGGACTAAGTATACATAAGCCAAAAATGATCAAATTTTACATTTTTCGATAGAAAAAATTTTTTGAAAATTTTCGATTTTTCAAAATGAGAGTCATGACTATACAAATCATTGAAATTTTGATCCAAGTAAGTCAAAATGTAGTTGAAAATTTCTGATTTTACAACTAGAATGTCATGACTATACAAATCATTGAAATTTTGATCCAAGTAAGTCAAAATGTATACATAGAGGTCCTTTATAACTGGACTAAGTATAAATAAGCCAAAAATGATCAAATTTGACATTTTTCGTTAGAAAAAACATTTTTTGAAAATTTTCCATTTTTCAACATGAGAGTCATGATTATACAAATCATTGAAATTTTCATCCAAGTATGTCAAAATGTATACATAGAGGTCCTTTATGACTGGACTAAGTATAAATAAGCCAAAAATGATCAAATTTGACATTTTTCGATAGAAAAAACATTTTTTGAAAATTTCCGATTTTACAACTAGAATGTCATGACTATACAAATCATTAAAATTTTGATCCAAGTAAGTCAAAATGTATACATAGAGGTCCTTTATGACTGGACTAAGTATAAATAAGCCAAAAATGATCAAATTTGACATTTTTCGATAGAAAAAACATTTTTTGAAAATTTCCAATGTTACAACTAGAATGTCATGACTATACAAATCATAGAAATTTTGATCCAAGTAAGTCGAAATGTATACATAGAGGTCGTTTATGACTGGACTAAGTATAAATAAGCCAAAAATGATCAAATTTGACATTTTTCGATAGAAAAAAACATTTTTTGAAAATTTCCGATTTTACAACTAGAATGTCATGACTATAAAAATCATTGAAATTTTGATCCAAGTAAGTCAAAATGTATACATAGAGGTCGCTTATGACTGGACTAAGTATTAATAAGCCAAAAATGATCAAATTTGACATTTTTCGATAGAAAAAACATTTTTTGAAAATTTCCGATTTTACAACTAGAATGTAATGACTATACAAATCATTGAAATTTTGATCCAAGTAAGTCAAAATGTAGTTGAAAATTTCTGATTTTACAACTAGAATGTCATGACTATACAAATCATTGAAATTTTGATCCAAGTAAGTCAAAATGTATACATAGAGGTCCTTTATAACTGGACTAAGTATAAATAAGCCAAAAATGATCAAATTTGACATTTGCGATAGAAAAAACATTTTTTGAAAATTTTCCATTTTTCAACATGAGAGTCATGATTATACAAATCATTGAAATTTTGATCCAAGTAAGTCAAAATGTATACATAGAGGTCCTTTATTACTGGACTAAATATAAATAAGCCAAAAATGATCAAATTTGACATTTTTCGATAGAAAAAACATTTTTTTAAAATTTCCGATTTTACAACTAGAATGTCATGACTATACAAATCATTGAAATTTTGATCCAAGTAAGTCAAAATGTATACATAGAGGTCCTTTATGACTGGACTAAGTATAAATAAGCCAAAAATGATCAAATTTGACATTTTTCGATAGAAAAAACATTTTTTGAAAATTTCCAATGTTACAACTAGAATGTCATGACTATACAAATCATTGAAATTTTGATCCAAGTAAGTCGAAATGTATACATAGAGGTCGTTTATGACTGGACTAAGTATAAATAAGCCAAAAATGATCAAATTTGACATTTTTCGATAGAAAAAACATTTTTTGAAAATTTCCGATTTTACAACTAGAATGTCATGACTATAAAAATCATTGAAATTTTGATCCAAGTAAGTCAAAATGTATACATAGAGGTCCTTTATGACTGGACTAAGTATAAATAAGCCAAAAAAGATCAAATTTGACATTTTTCGATAGAAAAAAAATTTTTTGAAAATTTCCGATTTTTCAACATGAGACTCATGACTATACAAATCATTGAAATTTTGATCCAAGTAAGTCAAAATGTATACATAGAGGTCGTTTATGACTGGACTAAGTATGAATAAGCCAAAAATGATCAAATTTGACATTTTTCGATAGAAAAAACAATTTTTGAAAATTTCCGATTTTACAACCAGAATGTCATGACTATACAAATCATTGAAATTTTGATCCAAGTAAGTCAAAATGTATACATAGAGGTCCTTTATGACTGGACTAAGTATAAATAAGCCAAAAATGATCAAATTTGACATTTTTCGATAGAAAAAACATTTTCTGAAAATTTTCGATTTTTCAACATGAGAGTCATGACTATACAAATCAATGAAATTTTGATCCAAGTAAGTCAAAATGTATACAAAGAGGTCCTTTATGACTGGACTAAGTATAAATAAGCCAAAAATGATCAAATTTGACATTTCTCGATAGAAAAAACATTTTTTGAAAATTTTCGATTTTTCAACATGAGACTCATGACTAAACAAATCAATAAAATTTTCATCCAAGTAAGTCAAAATGTATACATAGAGGTCGTTTATGACTGGACTAAGTATAAATAAGCCAAAAATGATCAAATTTGACATTTTTCGATAGAAAAAACATTTTCTGAAAATTTTCGTGTTTTCAACATGAGAGTCATGACTATACAAATGATTGAAATTTTGATCCAAGTAAGTCAAAATGTATACATAGCGGTCGTTTGTGACTGGACTAAGTATAAATAAGCCAAAAATGATCAAATTTGACATTTTTCGATAGAAAAAACATTTTTTGAAAATTTTCGATTTTTCAACATGGGAGTCATGACTATACAAATCATTGAAATTTTGATCAAAGTAAGTCAAAATGTATACATAGAGGTCCTTTATGACTGGACTAAGTATAAATAAGCCAAAAATGATCAAATTTGACATTTTTCGATAGAAAAAATATTTTTTGAAAATTTCCGATTTTACAACTGGAATGTCATGAATATACAAATCATTGAAATTTTGATCCAAGTAAGTCAAAATGTATACATAGAGGTCCTTTATGACTGGACTAAGTATAAATAAGCCAAAAATGATCAAATTTGACATTTTTCGATAGAAAAAACATTTTTTGAAAATTTTCGATTTTTCAACATGAGAGTCATGACTATACAAATCAATGTAATTTTGATTCAAGTAAGTCAAAATGTATACATAGAGGTCGTTCATGACTGGACTAAGTATAAATAAGCCAAAAATGATCAACTTTGACATTTTTCGATAGAAAAAACATTTTTTGAAAATTTCCGATTTTACAACTAGAATGTCATGACTATACAAATCATTGAAATTTTGATCCAAGTAAGTCAAAATGTATACATAGAGGTCCTTTATGACTGGACTAAGTATAAATAAGCCAAAAATGATCAAATTTGACATTTGTCGATAGAAAAAACATTTTTTGAAAATTTCCGATTTTACAACTAGAATGTCATGACTATACAAATCATTGAAATTTTGATCCAAGTAAGTCAAAATGTATACATAGAGGTCCTTTATGACTGGACTAAGTATAAATAATCCAAAAGTGATAAAATTTTACATTTTTCGATAGAAAAAACATTTTTTGAAAATTTTCGATTTTTCAACATGAGAGTCATTACTGTACAAATCATTGAAATTTTGATCCAAGTAAGTCAAAATGTACACATAGAGGTCGTTTATGACTGGACTAAGTATAAATAAGCCAAAAATGATCAAATTTGACATTTTTCGATAGAAAAAACATTTTTTGAAAATTTTCGATTTTTCAACATGAGAGTCGTGACCATACAAATCATTGAAATTTTGATCCAAGTAAGTCAAAATGTATACATAGAGGTCCTTTATAACTGGACTAAGTATAAATAAGCCAAAAATGATCAAATTTGACATTTTTCGATAGAAAAAAAACATTTTTTGAAAATTTTCGATTTTTCAACATGATAGTCATGACTATACAAATCATTGAAATTTTGATCCAAGTTAGTCAAAATGTACACATAGAGGTCGTTTATGACTGGACTAAGTATAAATAAGCCAAAATGATCAAATTTGACATTTTTCGATAGAAAAAACATTTTTTGAAAATTTTCGATTTTACAACTAGAATGTCATGACTATACAAATCATTGAAATTTTGATCCAAGTAAGTCAAAATGTATACATAGAGGTCCTTTATGACTGGACTAAGTATAAATAAGCCAAAAATGATCAAATTTGACATTTTTCGATAGAAAAAACATTTTTTGAAAATTTTCGATTTTTCAACATGAGAGTCATGACTATACAAATCATTGAAATTTTGATCCAAGTAAGTCAAAATGTATACATAGAGGTCCTTTATAACTGGACTAAGTATAAATAAGCCAAAAATGATCAAATTTGACATTTTTTCGATAGAAAAAACATTTTTTGAAAATTTTCGATTTTTTCAACATGAGAGTCATGACTATACAAATCATTGAAATTTTGATCCAAGTAAGTCAAGATGTATACATAGAGGTCCTTTATGACTGGACTAAGTTTAAATAAGCCAAAAATGATCAAATTTGACATTTTTCGATAGAAAAAACATTTTTTGAAAATTTCCGATTTTACAACTAGAATGTCATGACTATACAAATCATTGAAATTTTGATCCAAGTAAGTCAAAATGTATACATAGAGGTCCTTTATGACTGGACTAAGTATAAATAAGCCAAAAATGATCAAATTTGACATTTTTCGATAGAAGAAACATTTTTTGAAAATTTTCGATTTTTCAACATGAGAGTCATGACTATACAAATCATTGAAATTTTGAGCCAAGTAAGTCAAAATGTATACATAGAGGTCCCTTATGACTGGACTAAGTATACATAAGCCAAAAATGATCAAATTTTACATTTTTCGATAGAAAAAACATTTTTTGAAAATTTTCGATTTTTCAACATGAGAGTCATGACTATACAAATCATTGAAATTTTGATCCAAGTAAGTCAAAATGAAGTTGAAAATTTCCGATTTTACAACTAGATTGTCATGACTATACAAGTCATTGAAATTTTGATCCAAGTAAGTCAAAATGTATACATAGAGGTCCTTTATAACTGGACTAAGTATAAATAAGCCAAAAATGATCAAATTTGACATTTTTCGATAGAAAAAACATTTTTTGAAAATTTTCGATTTTTCAACATGAGAGTCATGATTATACAAATCATTGAAATTTTGATCCAAGTAAGTCAAAATGTATACATAGAGGTCGTTTATGACTGGACTAAGTATAAACAAGCCAAAAATGATCAAATTTGACATTTTTCGATAGAAGAAACATTTTTTGAAAATTTTCGATTTTTCAACATGAGAGTCATGACTATACAAATCATTGAAATTTTGAGCCAAGTAAGTCAAAATGTATACATAGAGGTCCCTTATGACTGGACTAAGTATACATAAGCCAAAAATGATCAAATTTTACATTTTTCGATAGAAAAAACATTTTTTGAAAATTTTCGATTTTTCAACATGAGAGTCATGACTATACAAATCATTGAAATTTTGATCCAAGTAAGTCAAAATGAAGTTGAAAATTTCCGATTTTACAACTAGATTGTCATGACTATACAAGTCATTGAAATTTTGATCCAAGTAAGTCAAAATGTATACATAGAGGTCCTTTATAACTGGACTAAGTATAAATAAGCCAAAAATGATCAAATTTGACATTTTTCGATAGAAAAACATTTTTTGAAAATTTTCGATTTTTCAACATAAGAGTCATCACTATACAAATCATTGAAATTTTGATCCAAGTAATTCAAAATGTATACATAGAGGTTGTTATGTTACAAAACATTATTATTGTAAAAATTTAAAATTTTATCTGCGCAACCGCAAAAAACATACCCGAGCTGTTATGGATGCGAAGGCGAATGAAATCTTCCTCTTTAATTATCGTACTCCGTCGATTCAACATCTAATCGATCATACATTCATCTAAAAATAATTGGTTTTAAAATTAAACATGTCGACGAAACAGTAAATTTATATTTGATTCGTGATTAATTGGTCGTGTAAATTGTATTTTAAATTCAAAGAAACGAATGTAATTTAACTATTTGTAAAATGAATAAGATCAATAAAGGAAATAATTTTAGAGCAAAAATGTTAGTTTATTTAAAATTTTGGAACACGTGCGTTGAGCCGTATTACAGTGGATCAACAGTGGAATAAATTGGAATTATTATTCATTAGGCGGTTATCCTGAAAGATAAATATCCCCTACAATGGAGATCAAAGGGTTAAGTTTGGATTTATGTTGTGTCGCTGATAAATGGGCCAAGGATAAACAGACCAAACTTCCACAAATAAATATCAATCATTAATAAGTTTTATCCTGAAAATCAATTACAGCAACGTGAAGATCTTTACTAAGGGTGACATCTATACAGGCGATCAATAATTTCGTTAATCGATTTATCTTCATAATAGGTACACATACAAACGTTCCATTTAGTCGGGAAACAAACCTATTATCGATTAACATAATATTGACCCACACCAAAAGGGAGATTTCACAACGCTCGTGTAATTCATACTAAACTCTACAACGACATCCTGTAACACACAACAAGGTCCTTTATGACTGGACTAAGTATAAATAAGCCAAAAATGATCAAATTTGACATTTTTCGATAGAAAAAACATTTTTTGAAAATTTTCGATTTTTCAACATGTTACTATACAAATCATTGGAATTTTTCATCCAAGTAAGTCAAAATGTATACATAGAGGTCCTTTATGACTGGATTAAGTATAAATAAGCCAAAAATGATCAAATTTGATATTTTTCGATAGAAAAAACATTTTTTGAAAATTTTCGATTTTTCAACAAGAGAGTCATGACTATACAAATCATTGAAATTTTGATCCAAGTAAGTCAAAATGTATACATAGAGGTCCTTTATGACTGGACTAAGTATAAATAAGCCAAAAATGATCAAATTTGACATTTTTCGATAGAAAAAACATTTTTTGAAAATTTTCGATTTTTCAACATGAGAGTCATGACTATACAAATCATTGTAATTTTGATCCAAGTAAGTCAAAATGTATACATAGAGGTCGTTTATGACTGGACTAAGTATAAATAAGCCAAAAATGATAAACTTTGACATTTTTCGATAGAAAAAACATTTTTTGAAAATTTCCGATTTTACAACTAGAATGTCATGACTATACAAATCATTGAAATTTTGATCCAAGTAAGTCAAAATGGATACATAGAGGTCCTTTATGACTGGACTAAGTATAAATAAGCCAAAAGTGATCAAATTTTACATTTTTCGATAGAAAAAACATTTTTTGAAAATTTTCGATTTTTCAACATGAGAGTCATGACTATACAAATCATTGAAATTTTGATCCAAGTAAGTCAAAATGTACACATAGAGGTCGTTTATGACTGGACTAAGTATAAATAAGCTAAAAATGATCAAATTTGACATTTTTCGATAGAAAAACATTATTTGAAAATTTTCGATTTTTCAACATGAGAGTCATGACTATACAAATCATTGAAATTTTGATCCAAGTAAGTCAAAATGTATACATAGAGGTCGTTTATGACTGGACTAAGTATAAATAAGCCAAAAATGATCAAATTTGACATTTTTCGATAGAAAAAACATTTTTTGAAAATTTCCGATTTTACAACTAGAATGTCATGACTATACAAATCATTGAAATTTTGATCCAAGTAAGTCAAAATGTATACATAGAGGTCCTTTATAACTGGACTAAGTATAAATAAGCCAAAAATGATCAAATTTGACATTTTTCGATAGAAAAAACATTTTTTGAAAATTTTCGATTTTTCAACATGAGAGTCATGACTATACAAATCATTGAAATTTTGATCCAAGTAAGTCAAAATGTATACATAGAGGTCCTTTATGACTGGACTAAGTATAAATAAGCCAAAAATGATCAAATTTGACATTTTTCGATAGAAAAAACATTTTTTGAAAATTTCCGATTTTACAACTAGAATGTCATGACTATACAAATCATTGAAATTTTGATCCAAGTAAGTCAAAGTGTATACATAGAGGTCCTTTATGACTGGACTAAGTATAAATAAGCCAAAAATGATCAAATTTGACATTTTTCGATAGAAAAAACATTTTTTGAAAATTTTCGATTTTTCAACATGAGAGTCATGACTATACAAATCATTGAAATTTTGAGCCAAGTAAGTCAAAATGTATACATAGAGGTCCCTTATGACTGGACTAAGTATACATAAGCCAAAAATGATCAAATTTTACATTTTTCGATAGAAAAAATTTTTTGAAAATTTTCGATTTTTCAACATGAGAGTCATGACTATACAAATCATTGAAATTTTGATCCAAGTAAGTCAAAATGTATACATAGAGGTCCTTTATGACTGGACTAAGTATAAATAAGCCAAAAAAGATCAAATTTGACATTTTTTGATAGAAAAAAAATTTTTTGAAAATTTCCGATTTTTCAACATGAGACTCATGACTATACAAATCATTGAAATTTTGATCCAAGAAAGTCAAAATGTATACATAGAGGTCGTTTATGACTGGACTAAGTATGAATAAGCCAAAAATGATCAAATTTGACATTTTTCGATAGAAAAAACATTTTTTGAAAATTTCCGATGTTACAACTAGAATGTCATGACTATACAAATCATTGAAATTTTGATCCAAGTAAGTCAAAATGTATACATAGAGGTCCTTTATAACTGGACTAAGTATAAATAAGCCAAAAATGATCAAATTTGACATTTTTCGATAGAAAAAACATTTTTTGAAAATTTTCGATTTTTCAACATGAGAGTCATGACTATACAAATCATTGAAATTTTGATCCAAGTAAGTCAAAATGTATACATAGAGGTCCTTTATGACTGGACTAAGTATAAATAAGCCAAAAATGATCAAATTTGACATTTTTCGATAGAAAAAACATTTTTTGAAAATTTCCGATTTTACAACTAGAATGTCATGACTATACAAATCATTGAAATTTTGATCCAAGTAAGTCAAAATGTATACATAGAGGTCCTTTATGACTGGACTAAGTATAAATAAGCCAAAAATGATCAAATTTGACATTTTTCGATAGAAAAAACATTTTTTGAAAATTTTCCATTTTTCAACATGAGAGTCATGATTATACAAATCATTGAAATTTTGATCAAAGTAAGTCAAAATGTATACATAGAGGTCCTTTATGACTGGACTAAGTATAAATAAGCCAAAAATGATCAAATTTGACATTTTTCGATAGAAAAAACATTTTTTGAAAATTTCCGATTTTACAACTAGAATGTCATGACTATACAAATCATTGAAATTTTGATCCAAGTAAGTCAAAATGTATACATAGAGGTCCTTTATGACTGGACTAAGTATAAATAAGCCAAAAATGATCAAATTTGACATTTTTCGATAGAAAAAACATTTTTTGAAAATTTCCAATGTTACAACTAGAATGTCATGACTATACAAATCATTGAAATTTTGATCCAAGTAAGTCGAAATGTATACATAGAGGTCGTTTATGACTGGACTAAGTATAAATAAGCCAAAAATGATCAAATTTGACATTTTTCGATAGAAAAAACATTTTTTGAAAATTTCCGATTTTACAACTAGAATGTCATGACTATAAAAATCATTGAAATTTTGATCCAAGTAAGTCAAAATGTATACATAGAGGTCGTTTTATGACTGGACTAAGTATAAATAAGCCAAAAATGATCAAATTTGACATTTTTCGATAGAAAAAACATTTTTTGAAAATTTCCGATTTTACAACTAGAATGTCAAGACTATACAAATCATTGAAATTTTGATCCAAGTAAGTCAAAATGTATACATAGAGGTCCATTATGACTGGACTAAGTATAAATAAGCCAAAAATGATCAAATTTGACATTTTTCGATAGAAAAAACATTTTTTGAAAATTTGCGATTTTACAACTAGAAGGTCATGACTATACAAATCATTGAAATTTTGATCCAAGTAAGTCAAAATGTATACATAGAGGTCCCTTATGACTGGACTAAGTATAAATAAGCCAAAAACGATCAAATTTGACATTTTTTCGATAGAAAAAACATTTTTTGAAAATTTTCGATTTTTCAACATGAGAGTCATGACTATACAAATCATTGAAATTTTGAGCCAAGTACGTCAAAATGTATACATAGAGGTCCCTTATGACTGGACTAAGTAAACATAAGCCAAAAATGATCAAATTTTACATTTTTCGATAGAAAAAACATTTTTTGCAAATTTTTGATTTTTCAACATGAGAGTCATGACTATACAAATCATTGAAATTTTGATCCAAGTAAGTCAAAATGTACACATTAAGATCGTTTATGACTGGACTAAGTATAAATAAGCCAAAAATGATCAAATTTGACATTTTTCGATAGAAAAAACATTTTTTGAAAATTTCCGATTTTACAACTAGAATGTCATGACTATACAAATCATTGAAATTTTGATCCAAGTAAGTCAAAATGTATACATAGAGGTCCTTTATGACTGGACTAAGTATAAATAAGCCAAAAATGATCAAATTTGACATTTTTCGATAGAAAAAACATTTTTTGAAAATTTTCGATTTTTCAACATGAGAGTCATGACTATACAAATCATTGAAATTTTGAGCCAAGTAAGTCAAAATGTATACATAGAGGTCCCTTATGACTGGACTAAGTATACATAAGCCAAAAATGATCAAATTTTACATTTTTCGATAGAAAAAACATTTTTTGAAAATTTTCGATTTTTCAACATGAGAGTCATGACTATACAAATCATTGAAATTTTGATCCAAGTAAGTCAAAATGTAGTTGAAAATTTCCGATTTTACAACTTGAATGTCATGACTATACAAATCATTGAAATTTTGATCCAAGTAATTCAAAATGTATACATAGAGGTCCTTTATAACTGGACTAAGTATAAATAAGCCAAAAATGATCAAATTTGACATTTTTCGATAGAAAAAACATTTTTTGAAAATTTCCGATTTTACAACTAGAATGTCATGACTATACAAATCATTGAAATTTTGATCCAAGTAAGTCAAAATGTATACATAGAGGTCCTTTATGACTGGACTAAGTATAAATAAGCCAAAAAAGATCAATTTTGACATTTTTCGATAGAAAAAACATTTTTTGAAAATTTCCGATTTTTCAACATGAGACTCATGACTATACAAATCATTGAAATTTTGATCCAAGTAAGTCAAAATGTATACATAGAGGTCGTTTATGACTGGACTAAGTATGAATAAGCCAAAAATGATCAAATTTGACATTTTTCGATAGAAAAAACATTTTTTGAAAATTTCCGATTTTACAACTAGAATGTCATGACTATACAAATCATTGAAATTTTGATCCAAGTAAGTCAAAATGTATACATAGAGGTCCTTTATGACTGGACTAAGTATAAATAAGCCAAAAATGATCAAATTTTACATTTTTCGATAGAAAAAACATTTTCTGAAAATTTTCGATTTTTCAACATGAGAGTCATGTTTATACAAATCATTGAAATTTTGATCCAAGTAAGTCAAAATGTATACATAGAGGTCCTTTATGACTGGACTAACTATAAATAAGCCAATAATGATCAAATTTGACATTTTTCGATGGAAAAAACATTTTTTGAAAATTTTCGATTTTTCAACATGAGACTCATGACTATACAAATCATTGAAATTTTGATCCAAGTAAGTCAAAATGTATACATAGAGGTCGTTTGTGACTGGACTAAATATAAATAAGCCAAAAATGATCAAATTTGACATTTTTTGATAGAAAAAACATTTTCTGAAAATTTCCGATTTTTCAAGATGAGAGTCATGACTATACAAATCATTGAAATTTTGATCCAAGTAAGTCAAAATGTATACATAGAGGTCCTTTATAACTGGACTAAGAATAAATAAGCCAAAAATGATCAAATTTGACATTTTTCGATAGAAAAAACATTTTTTGAAAATTTCCGATTTTACAACTAGAATGTCATGACTATACAAATCATTGAAATTTTTATCCAAGTAAGTCAAAATGTATACATAGAGGTCCTTTATGACTGGACTAAGTATAAATAAGCCAAAAAAGATCAATTTTGACATTTTTCGATAGAAAAAACATTTTTTGAAAATTTCCGATTTTTCAACATGAGGCTCATGACTATACAAATCATTGAAATTTTGATCCAAGTAAGTCAAAATGTATACATAGAGGTCGTTTATGACTGGACTAAGTATGAATAAGCCAAAAATGATCAAATTTGACATTTTTCGATAGAAAAAACATTTTTTGAAAATTTCCGATTTTACAACTAGAATGTCATGACTATACAAATCATTGAAATTTTGATCCAAGTAAGTCAAAATGTAGTTGAAAATTTCCGATTTTACAACTTGAATGTCATGACTATACAAATCATTGAAATTTTGATCCAAGTAATTCAAAATGTATACATAGAGGTCCTTTATAACTGGACTAAGTATAAATAAGCCAAAAATGATCAAATTTGACATTTTTCGATAGAAAAAACATTTTTTGAAAATTTCCGATTTTACAACTAGAATGTCATGACTATACAAATCATTGAAATTTTGATCCAAGTAAGTCAAAATGTATACATAGAGGTCCTTTATGACTGGACTAAGTATAAATAAGCCAAAAAAGATCAATTTTGACATTTTTCGATAGAAAAAACATTTTTTGAAAATTTCCGATTTTTCAACATGAGACTCATGACTATACAAATCATTGAAATTTTGATCCAAGTAAGTCAAAATGTATACATAGAGGTCGTTTATGACTGGACTAAGTATGAATAAGCCAAAAATGATCAAATTTGACATTTTTCGATAGAAAAAACATTTTTTGAAAATTTCCGATTTTACAACTAGAATGTCATGACTATACAAATCATTGAAATTTTGATCCAAGTAAGTCAAAATGTATACATAGAGGTCCTTTATGACTGGACTAAGTATAAATAAGCCAAAAATGATCAAATTTTACATTTTTCGATAGAAAAAACATTTTCTGAAAATTTTCGATTTTTCAACATGAGAGTCATGTTTATACAAATCATTGAAATTTTGATCCAAGTAAGTCAAAATGTATACATAGAGGTCCTTTGTGACTGGACTAACTATAAATAAGCCAATAATGATCAAATTTGACATTTTTCGATGGAAAAAACATTTTTTGAAAATTTTCGATTTTTCAACATGAGACTCATGACTATACAAATCATTGAAATTTTGATCCAAGTAAGTCAAAATGTATACATAGAGGTCGTTTGTGACTGGACTAAATATAAATAAGCCAAAAATGATCAAATTTGACATTTTTTGATAGAAAAAACATTTTCTGAAAATTTCCGATTTTTCAAGATGAGAGTCATGACTATACAAATCATTGAAATTTTGATCCAAGTAAGTCAAAATGTATACATAGAGGTCCTTTATAACTGGACTAAGAATAAATAAGCCAAAAATGATCAAATTTGACATTTTTCGATAGAAAAAAACATTTTTTGAAAATTTCCGATTTTACAACTAGAATGTCATGACTATACAAATCATTGAAATTTTTATCCAAGTAAGTCAAAATGTATACATAGAGGTCCTTCATGACTGGACTAAGTATAAATAAGCCAAAAAAGATCAATTTTGACATTTTTCGATAGAAAAAAACATTTTTTGAAAATTTCCGATTTTTCAACATGAGGCTCATGACTATACAAATCATTGAAATTTTGATCCAAGTAAGTCAAAATGTATACATAGAGGTCGTTTATGACTGGACTAAGTATGAATAAGCCAAAAATGATCAAATTTGACATTTTTCGATAGAAAAAACATTTTTTGAAAATTTCCGATTTTACAACTAGAATGTCATGACTATACAAATCATTGAAATTTTGATCCAAGTAAGTCAAAATGTATACATAGAGGTCCTTTATGACTGGACTAAGTATAAATAAGCCAAAAATGATCAAATTTTACATTTTTCGATAGAAAAAAACATTTTCTGAAAATTTTCGATTTTTCAACATGAGAGTCATGACTATACAAATCATTGAAATTTTGATCCAAGTAAGTCAAAATGTATACATAGAGGTCCTTTATGACTGGACTAACTATAAATAAGCCAAAAATGATCAAATTTGACATTTTTCGATAGAAAAAACATTTTTTGAAAATTTTCGATTTTTCAACATGAGACTCATGACTATACAAATCATTGAAATTTTGATCCAAGTAAGTCAAAATGTATACATAGAGGTCGTTTGTGACTGGACTAAGTATAAATAAGCCAAAAATGATCAAATTTGATATTTTTCGATAGAAAAAACATTTTCTGAAAATTTCCGATTTTTCAAGATGAGAGTCATGACTATACAAATCATTGAAATTTTGATCCAAGTAAGTCAAAATGTATACATAGAGGTCCATTATGACTGGACTAAGTATAAATAAGCCAAAAATGATCAAATTTGACATTTTTCGATAGAAAAAACATTTTTTGAAAATTTCCGATTTTACAACTAGAATGTCAAGACTACAAATCATTGAAATTTTGATCCAAGTAAGTCAAAATGTATACATAGAGGTCCATTATGACTGGACTAAGTATAAATAAGCCAAAAATGATCAAATTTGACATTTTTCGATAGAAAAAACATTTTTTGAAAATTTCCGATTTTACAACTAGAATGTCAAGACTACAAATCATTGAAATTTTGATCCAAGTAAGTCAAAATGTATACATAGAGGTCCATTATGACTGGACTAAGTATAAATAAGCCAAAAATGATCAAATTTGACATTTTTCGATAGAAAAAACATTTTTTGAAAATTTGCGATTTTTCAACAAGAGAGTCATGACTATACAAATCATTGAAATTTTGATCCAAGTAAGTCAAAATGTATACATAGAGGTCCCTTATGACTGGACTAAGTATAAATAAGCCAAAAACGATCAAATTTGACATTTTTCGATAGAAAAAACATTTTTTGAAAATTTTCGATATTTCAACATGAGAGTCATGACTATACAAATCATTGAAATTTTGAGCCAAGTACGTCAAAATGTATACATAGAAGTCCCTTATGACTGGACTAAGTAAACATAAGCCAAAAATGATCAAATTTTACATTTTTCGATAGAAAAAACATTTTTTGAAAATTTTTGATTTTTCAACATGAGAGTCATGACTATACAAATCATTGAAATTTTGATCCAAGTAAGTCAAAATGTACACATTAAGATCGTTTATGACTGGACTAAGTATAAATAAGCCAAAAATGATCAAATTTGACATTTTTCGATAGAAAAAACATTTTTTGAAAATTTCCGATTTTACAACTAGAATGTCATGACTATACAAATCATTGAAATTTTGATCCAAGTAAGTCAAAATGTATACATAGAGGTCCTTTATGACTGGACTAAGTATAAATAAGCCAAAAATGATCAAATTTGACATTTTTCGATAGAAAAAACATTTTTGAAAATTTCCGATTTTTCAACATGAGAGTCATGACTATACAAATCATTGAAATTTTGATCCAAGTAAGTCAAAATGTAGTTGAAAATTTCCGATTTTACAACTAGAATGTCATGACTATACAAATCATTGAAATTTTGATCCAAGTAATTCAAAATGTATACATAGAGGTCCTTTATAACTGGACTAAGTATAAATAAGCCAAAAATGATCAAATTTGACATTTTTCGATAGAAAAAAACATTTTTTGAAAATTTCCGATTTTACAACTAGAATGTCATGACTATACAAATCATTGAAATTTTGATCCAAGTAAGTCAAAATGTATACATGGAGGTCCTTTATGACTGGACTAAGTATAAATAAGCCAAAAAAGATCAATTTTGACATTTTTCGATAGAAAAACATTTTTTGAAAATTTCCGATTTTACAACTAGAATGTCATGACTATACAAATCATTGAAATTTTGATCCAAGTAAGTCAAAATGTATACATGGAGGTCCTTTATGACTGGACTAAGTATAAATAAGCCAAAAAATGATCAAATTTGACATTTTTCGATAGAAAAAACATTTTCTGAAAATTTCCGATTTTTCAAGATGAGAGTCATGACTATACAAATCATTGAAATTTTGATCCAAGTAAGTCAAAATGTATACATAGAGGTCCTTTATAACTGGACTAAGTATAAATAAGCCAAAAATGATCAAATTTGACATTTTTCGATAGAAAAAACATTTTTTGAAAATTTCCGATTTTACAACTAGAATGTCATGACTATACAAATCATTGAAATTTTGATCCAAGTAAGTCAAAATGTATACATAGAGGTCCTTAATGACTGGACTAAGTATAAATAAGCCAAAAAAGATCAATTTTGACATTTTTCGATAGAAAAAACATTTTTTGAAAATTTCCGATTTTTTCAACATGAGACTCATGACTATACAAATCATTGAAATTTTGATCCAAGTAAGTCAAAATGTATACATAGAGGTCGTTTATGACTGGACTAAGTATGAATAAGCCAAAAATGATCAAATTTGACATTTTTCGATAGAAAAAACATTTTTTGAAAATTTCCGATTTTACAACTAGAATGTCATGACTATACAAATCATTGAAATTTTGATCCAAGTAAGTCAAAATGTATACATAGAGGTCCTTTATGACTGGACTAAGTATAAATAAGCCAAAAATGATCAAATTTTACATTTTTCGATAGAAAAAAACATTTTCTGAAAATTTTCGATTTTTCAACATGAGAGTCATGACTATACAAATCATTGAAATTTTGATCCAAGTAAGTCAAAATGTATACATAGAGG
>NW_025408335.1:0-44828 GCF_905475395.1 Chrysoperla carnea
AAGTATAAATAATCCAAAAATGATCAAATTTGACATTTTTCGATAGAAAAAACATTTTTTGAAAATTTCCGATTTTACAACTAGAATATCATGACTATACAAATCATTGAAATTTTGATCCATGTATGACAAAATGTATACATAGAGGTCGTTTATGACTGGACTAATTATAAATAAGCCAAAAATGATCAAATTTGACATTTTTCGATAGAAAAAACATTTTTTGAAAATTTCCCATTTTACAACTAGAATGTCATGACTATACAAATCATTGAAATTTTGATCCATGTATGTCAAAATGTATTCATAGAGGTCCTTAATGACTGGACTAAGTGTAAATAAGCAAAAAATTATCAAATTTGACATTTTTCGATAGAAAAAACATTTTTTGAAAATTTCCGATTTTACAACTAGAATGTCATGACTATACAAATCATTGAAATTTTGATCCAAGTAAGTCAAAATGTATACAAAGAGGTCGTTTATGACTGGACTAATTATAAATAAGCCAAAAATGATCAAATTTGATATTTTTCGATAGAAAAAACATTTTTTGAAAATTTCCTATTTTACAACTAGAATGTCATGACTATACAAATCATTGAAATTTTGATCCAAGTAAGTCAAAATGTATACATAGAGGTCCTTTATGACTGGACTAAGTATAAATAAGCCAAAAATGATCAAATTTGACATTTTTCGATAGAAAAAACATTTTTTGAAAATTTTCGATTTTTCCACATGAGAGTCATGTCTATACAAATCATTGAAATTTTGATCCAAGTAAGTCAAAATGTATATATAGAGGTCCTTTATGACTGGACTAAGTACAAATAAGCCAAAAATGATCAAATTTGACATTTTTCGATAGAAAAAACATTTTTTGAAAATTTTCGATTTTACAACATGAGAGTCATGACTATACAAATCATTGAAATTTTGATCCAAGTAAGTCAAAATGTATACATAGAGGTGCTTTATGACAGGACTCAGTATAAATAACCCAAAAATGATCAAATTTGACATTTTTCGATAGAAAAAACATTTTTTGAAAATTTTCGATTTTTCAACTAGAACGTCATGACTATACAAATCATTGAAATTTTGATCCAAGTAAGTCAAAATGTATACATAGAGGCCGTTTATGACTGGACTAAGTATAAATAAGCCAAAAATGATCAAATTTGACATTTTTCGATAGAAAAAACATTTTTTGAAAATTTCTGATTTTACAACTAGAATGTCATGACTATACAAATCATTAAAATTTTGATCCAAGTAAGTCAAAATGTATACATAGAAGTCGTTTATGACTGGACTAAGTATAAATAAGCCAAAAATGATCAAATTTGACATTTTTCGATAGAAAAAACATTTTTTGAAAATTTTCGATTTTTCAACTATAATGTCATGACTGTACAAATCATTGAAATTTTGATCCAAGTAAGTCAAAATGTATACATAGAGGTCGTTTATGACTGTACTAAGTATAAATAAGCCAAAAATGATCAAATTTGACATTTTTCGATTGAAGAAACTTTTTTTGAAAATTTCCGATTTTACAACTAGAATGTAATGACTATACAAATCATTGAAATTTTGATCCATGTATGTCAAAATGTATTCATAGAGGTCCTTTATGACTGGACTAAGTGTAAATAAGCAAAAAATTATCAAATTTGACATTTTTCGATAGAAAAAAACATTTTTTGAAAATTTCCGATTTTACAACTAGAATGTCATGACTATACAAATCATTGAAATTTTGATCCAAGTAAGTCAAAATGTATACATAGAGGTCGTTTATGACTCGACTAAGTATAAATAAGCCAAAAATGATCAAATTTGACATTTTTCGATAGAAAAAACATTTTTTGAAAATTTCCGATTTTACAACTAGAATGTCATGACTATACAAATCATTGAAATTTTGATCCAAGTAAGTCAAAATGTATACAAAGAGGTCGTTTATGACTGGACTAATTATAAATAAGCCAAAAATGATCAAATTTGACATTTTTCGATAGAAAAAACATTTTTTGAAAATTTCCGATTTTACAACTAGAATGTCATGACTATACAAATCATTGAAATTTTGATCCAAGTAAGTCAAAATGTATACATAGAGGTCGTTTATGACTGGACTAATTATAAATAAGCCAAAAATGATCAAATTTGACATTTTTCGACAGAAAAAACATTTTTTGAAAATTTCCGATTTTACAACTAGAATGTCATGACTATACAAATCATTGAAATTTTGATCCAAGTAAGTCAAAATGTATACATAGAGGTCGTTTATGACTCGACTAAGTATAAATAAGCCAAAAATGATCAAATTTGACATTTTTCGATAGAAAAAACATTTTTTGAAAATTTTCGATTTTTCAACTATAATGTCATGACTATACAAATCATTGAAATTTTGATCCAAGTAAGTCAAAATGTATACATAGAGGTCGTTTATGACTGTACTAAGTATAAATAATCCAAAAATTATCAAATTTGACATTTTTCGATAGAAAAAACATTTTTTGAAAATTTCCGATTTTACAACTAGAATATCATGACTATACAAATCATTGAAATTTTGATCCATGTATGACAAAATGTATACATAGAGGTCCTTTATGACTGGACTAAGTATAAATAAGCCAAAAATGATCAAATTTGACATTTTTCGATAGAAAAAACATATTTTGAAAATTTCCGATTTTACAACTAGAATGTCATGACTATACAAATCATTGATATTTTGATCCAAGTAAGTCAAAATGTATACATAGAGGTCCTTTATGACTGGACTAAGCATAAATAAGCCAAAAATGATCAAGTTTGACATTTTTCGATAGAAAAAACATTTTTTGAAAATTTCCGATTTTACAACTAGAATGTCATGACTATACAAATCATTGAAATTTTGATCCAAGTAAGTCAAAATGTATACAAAGAGGTCGTTTATGACTGGACTAATTATAAATAAGCCAAAAATGATCAAATTTGACATTTTTCGATAGAAAAAAAATTTTTTGAAAATTTCCCATTTTACAACTAGAATGTCATGACTATACAAATCATTGAAATTTTGATCCATGTATGTCAAAATGTATTCATAGAGGTCCTTAATGACTGGACTAAGTGTAAATAAGCAAAAAATTATCAAATTTGACATTTTTCGATAGAAAAAACATTTTTTGAAAATTTCCGATTTTACAACTAGAATGTCATGACTATACAAATCATTGAAATTTTGATCCAAGTAAGTCAAAATGTATACAAAGAGGTCGTTTATGACTGGACTAATTATAAATAAGCCAAAAATGATCAAATTTGACATTTTTCGATAGAAAAAACATTTTTTGAAAATTTCCCATTTTACAACTAGAATGTCATGACTATACAAATCATTGAAATTTTGATCCAAGTAAGTCAAAATGTATACATAGAGGTCCTTTATGACTGGACTAAGTATAAATAAGCCAAAAATGATCAAATTTGACATTTTTCGATAGAAAAAACATTTTTTGAAAATTTTCGATTTTTCCACATGAGAGTCATGTCTATACAAATCATTGAAATTTTGATCCAAGTAAGTCAAAATGTATATAAAGAGGTCCTTTATGACTGGACTAAGTACAAATAAGCCAAAAATGATCAAATTTGACATTGTTCGATAGAAAAAACATTTTTTGAAAATTTTCGATTTTACAACATGAGAGTCATGACTATACAAATCATTGAAATTTTGATCCAAGTAAGTCAAAATGTATACATAGAGGTGCTTTATGACAGGACTCAGTATAAATAACCCAAAAATGATCAAATTTGACATTTTTCGATAGAAAAAACATTTTTTGAAAATTTTCGATTTTTCCACATGAGAGTCATGTCTATACAAATCATTGAAATTTTGATCCAAGTAAGTCAAAATGTATACATAGAGGTCCTTTATGACTGGACTAAGAACAAATAAGCCAAAAATGATCAAATTTGACATTTTTCGATAGAAAAAACATTTTTTGAAAATTTTCGATTTTTCAACTAGAACGTCATGACTATACAAATCATTGAAATTTTGATCCAAGTAAGTCAAAATGTATACATAGAGGCCGTTTATGACTGGACTAAGTATAAATAAGCAAAAACTGATCAAATTTGACATTTTTCGATAGAAAAAACATTTTTTGAAAATTTCTGATTTTACAACTAGAATGTCATGACTATACAAATCATTAAAATTTTGATCCAAGTAAGTCAAAATGTATACATAGAAGTCGTTTATGACTGGACTAAGTATAAATAAGCCAAAAATGATCAAATTTGACATTTTTCGATAGAAAAAACATTTTTTGAAAATTTTCGATTTTTCAACTATAATGTCATGACTATACAAATCATTGAAATTTTGATCCAAGTAAGTCAAAATGTATACATAGAGGTCGTTTATGACTGTACTAAGTATAAATAAGCCAAAAATGATCAAATTTGACATTTTTCGATTGAAGAAACATTTTTTGAAAATTTCCGATTTTACAACTAGAATGTCATGACTATACAAATCATTGAAATTTTGATCCATGTATGTCAAAATGTATTCATAGAGGTCCTTTGTGACTGGACTAAGTGTAAATAAGCAAAAAATTATCAAATTTGACATTTTTCGATAGAAAAAAACATTTTTTGAAAATTTCCGATTTTACAACTAGAATGTCATGACTATACCAATCATTGAAATTTTGATCCATGTATGTCAAAATGTATTCATAGAGGTCCTTTATGACTGGACTAAGTGTAAATAAGCCAAAAATGATCAAATTTGACATTTTTCGATAGAAAAAACATTTTTTGAAAATTTCCGATTTTACAACTAGAATGTCATGACTATACAAATCATTGAAATTTTGATCCAAGTAAGTCAAAATGTATACATAGAGGTCGTTTATGACTGGACTAATTATAAATAAGCCAAAAATGATCAAATTTGACATTTTTCGACAGAAAAAACATTTTTTGAAAATTTCCGATTTTACAACTAGAATGTCATGACTATACAAATCATTGAAATTTTGATCCAAGTAAGTCAAAATGTATACATAGAGGTCCTTTATGACTGGACTAAGTACAAATAAGCCAAAAATGATCAAATTTGACATTTTTCGATAGAAAAAACATTTTTTGAAAATTTTCGATTTTACAACTAGAATGTCATGACTATACAAATCATTGAAATTTTGATCCATGTATGTCAAAATGTATACATAGAGGTCCTTTATGACTAGACTAAGTATAAATAAGCCAAAAATGATCAAATTTGACATTTTTCGATAGAAAAAAACATTTTTTGAAAATTTCCGATTTTACAACTAGAATGTCATGACTACACAAATCATTGAAATTTTGATCCAAGTAAGTCAAAATGTATACAAAGAGGTCCTTTATGACTGGACTAAGTATAAATACGCCAAAAATGATCAAATTTGACATTTTTCGATAGAAAAAACATTTTTTGAAAATTTCCGATTTTACAACTACAATGTCATGACTATACAAATCATTGAAATTTTGATCCAAGTAAGTCAAAATGTATACATAGAGGTCCTTTATGACTGGACTAAGTATAAATAAGCCAAAAATGATCAAATTTGACATTTGTCGATAGAAAAAACATTTTTTGAAAATTTCCGATTTTACAACTAGAATGTCATGACTATACAAATCATTGAAATTTTGATCCAACTAAGTCAAAATGTATATACAGAGGTCGTTTATGACTGGACTAATTATAAATAAGCCAAAAATGATCAAATTTGACATTTTTCGATAGTAAAAACATTTTTTGAAAATTTCCGATTTTACAACTAGAATGTCATGACTATACAAATCATTGAAATTTTGATCCAAGTAAGTCAAAATGTATACATAGAGGTCTTTTATGACTGGACTAAGTATAAATAAGCCAAAAATGATCAAATTTGACATTTTTCGATAGAAAAAACATTTTTTGAAAATTTCCGATTTTACAACTAGAATGTCATGACTATACAAATCAGTGAAATTTTGATCCAAGTAAGTCAAAATGTATACATAAAGGTCGTTTATGACTGGACTAAGTATAAATAAGCCAAAAATGATCAAATTTGACATTTTTCGATAGAAAAAACATTTTTTGAAAATTTCCGATTTTGCAACTAGAATGTCATGACTATACAAATCATTGAAATTTTGATCCAAGTAAGTTAAAATGTATGCAAAGAGGTCCTTTATGACTGGACTAAGTATAAATAAGCCAAAAATGATCAAATTTGACATTTTTCGATAGAAAAAACATTTTTTGAAAATTTCCGATTTTACAACTAGAATGTCATGACTATACAAATCAGTGAAATTTTGATCCAAGTAAGTCAAAATGTATACATAAAGGTCGTTTATGACTGGACTAAGTATAAATAAGCCAAAAATGATCAAATTTGACATTTTTCGATAGAAAAAACATTTTTTGAAAATTTCCGATTTTTCAACTAGAATGTCATGACTATACAAATCATTGAAATTTTGATCCAAGTAAGTCAAAATGTATACATAGAGGTCGTTTATGACTGTACTAAGTATAAATAAGCCAAAAATGATCAAATTTGACATTTTTCGATTGAAGAAACATTTTTTGAAAATTTCCGATTTTACAACTAGAATGTCATGACTATACAAATCATTGAAATTTTGATCCATGTATGTCAAAATGTATTCATAGAGGTCCTTTGTGACTGGACTAAGTGTAAATAAGCAAAAAATTATCAAATTTGACATTTTTCGATAGAAAAAACATTTTTTGAAAATTTCCGATTTTACAACTAGAATGTCATGACTACACAAATCATTGAAATTTTGATCCAAGTAAGTCAAAATGTATACAAAGAGGTCCTTTATGACTGGACTAAGTATAAATACGCCAAAAATGATCAAATTTGACATTTTTCGATAGAAAAAACATTTTTTGAAAATTTCCGATTTTACAACTACAATGTCATGACTATACAAATCATTGAAATTTTGATCCAAGTAAGTCAAAATGTATACATAGAGGTCCTTTATGACTGGACTAAGTATAAATAAGCCAAAAATGATCAAATTTGACATTTGTCGATAGAAAAAACATTTTTTGAAAATTTCCGATTTTACAACTAGAATGTCATGACTATACAAATCATTGAAATTTTGATCCAACTAAGTCAAAATGTATATACAGAGGTCGTTTATGACTGGACTAATTATAAATAAGCCAAAAATGATCAAATTTGACATTTTTCGATAGAAAAAACATTTTTTGAAAATTTCCGATTTTACAACTAGAATGTCATGACTATACAAATCATTGAAATTTTGATCCAAGTAAGTCAAAATGTATACATAGAGGTCTTTTATGACTGGACTAAGTATAAATAAGCCAAAAATGATCAAATTTGACATTTTTCGATAGAAAAAAACATTTTTTGAAAATTTCCGATTTTACAACTAGAATGTCATGACTATACAAATCAGTGAAATTTTGATCCAAGTAAGTCAAAATGTATACATAAAGGTCGTTTATGACTGGACTAAGTATAAATAAGCCAAAAATGATCAAATTTGACATTTTTCGATAGAAAAAACATTTTTTGAAAATTTCCGATTTTGCAACTAGAATGTCATGACTATACAAATCATTGAAATTTTGATCCAAGTAAGTTAAAATGTATGCAAAGAGGTCCTTTATGACTGGACTAAGTATAAATAAGCCAAAAATGATCAAATTTGACATTTTTCGATAGAAAAAACATTTTTTGAAAATTTCCGATTTTACAACTAGAATGTCATGACTATACAAATCAGTGAAATTTTGATCCAAGTAAGTCAAAATGTATACATAAAGGTCGTTTATGACTGGACTAAGTATAAATAAGCCAAAAATGATCAAATTTGACATTTTTCGATAGAAAAAACATTTTTTGAAAATTTCCGATTTTTCAACTAGAATGTCATGACTATACAAATCATTGAAATTTTGATCCAAGTAAGTCAAAATGTATACATAGAGGTCCTTTATGACTGGACTAAGTATAAATAAGCCAAAAATGATCAAATTACATTTTTCGATAGAAAAAACATTTTTTGAAAATTTCCGATTTTACAACTAGAATGTCATGACTATACAAATCATTGAAATTTTGATCCAAGTAAGTCAAAATGTATACATAGAGGTCCTTTTTGACTGGACTAAGTATAAATAAGCCAAAAATGATCAAATTTGACATTTTTCGATAGAAAAAACATTTTTTGAAAATTTCCGATTTTACAACTAGAATGTCATGACTATACAAATCATTGAAATTTTGATCCAAGTAAGTCAAAATGTATACATAGAGGTCGTTTATGACTGGACTAAGTATAAATAAGCCAAAAATGATCAAATTTGACATTTTTCGATAGAAAAAACATTTTTTGAAAATTTTCGATTTTTCCACATGAGAGTCATGTCTATACAAATCATTGAAATTTTGATCCAAGAAAGTCAAAATGTATACATAGAGGTCCTTTATGACTGGACTAAGTATAAATAAGCCAAAAATGATCAAATTACATTTTTCGATAGAAAAAACATTTTTTGAAAATTTCCGATTTTACAACTAGAATGTCATGACTATACAAATCATTGAAATTTTGATCCAAGTAAGTCAAAATGTATACATAGAGGTCCTTTATGACTGGACTAAGTATAAATAAGCCAAAAATGATCAAATTTGACATTTTTCGATAGAAAAAACATTTTTTGAAAATTTCCGATTTTACAACCAGAATGTCATGACTATACAAATCATTGAAATTTTGATCCAAGTAAGTCAAAATGTATACATAGAGGTCCTTTATGACTGGACTAAGTATAAGTAAGCAAAATTGATCAAATTTGACATTTTTCGATAAAAAAAACATTTTTTGAAAATTTCCGATTTTACAACTAGAATGTCATGACTATACAAATCATTGAAATTTTGATCCAAGTAAGTCAAAATGTATACATAGAGGTCCTTTATGACTGAACTAAGTATAAATAAGCCACAAATGATCAAATTTGACATTTTTCGATAGAAAAAACATTTTTTGAAAATTTTCGATTTTTCAGCTAGAATGTCATGACTATACAAATCATTGAAATTTTGATCCAAGTAAGTCAAAATGTATACATAGAGGTCCTTTATGACTGGACTAAGTATAAATAAGCCAAAAATGATCAAATTTGACATTTTTCGATAGAAAAAACATTTTTTGAAAATTTTCGATTTTTCAACATGAGAGTCATGACTATACAAATCATTGAAATTTTGATCCAAGTAAGTCAAAATGTATACATAGAGGTCGTTTATGACTGGACTAAGTATAAATAAGCCAAAAATGATCAAATTTGACATTTTTCGATAGAAAAAACATTTTTTGAAAATTTCCGATTTTACAACTAGAATGTCATGACTATACAAATCATTAAAATTTTGATCCAAGTAAGTCAAAATGTATACATAGAGGTCGTTTATGATTGGACTAAGTATAAATAAGCCAAAAATGATCAAATTTGACATTTTTCGATAGAAAAAACATTTTTTGAAAATTTCCGATTTTACAACTAGAAGGTCATGACTATACAAATCATTGAAATTTTGATCCAAGTAAGTCATAATGTATACATAGAGTTCCTTTGTGACTGGACTAAGTATAAATAAGCCAAAAATGATCAAACTTGACATTTTTCGATAGAAAAAACATTTTTTGAAAATTTTCGATTTTTCCACATGAGAGTCATGTCTATACAAATCATTGAAATTTTGATCCAAGTAAGTCAAAATGTATACAAAGAGGTCCTTTATGACTGGACTAAGTATAAATAAGCCAAAAATGATCAAATTTGACATTTTTCGATAGAAAAAACATTTTTTGAAAATTTCCGATTTTACAACTAGAATGTCATGACTATACAAATCAGTGAAATTTTGATCCAAGTAAGTCAAAATGTATACATAAAGGTCCTTTATGACTGGACTAAGTATAAATAAGCCAAAAATGATCAAATTTGACATTTTTCGATAGAAAAAAACATTTTTTGAAAATTTCCGATTTTTCAACTAGAATGTCATGACTATACAAATCATTGAAATTTTGATCCAAGTAAGTCAAAATGTATACATAGAGGTCCTTTATGACAGGACTAAGTATAAATAAGCCAAAAATGATCAAATTACATTTTTCGATAGAAAAAACATTTTTTGAAAATTTCCGATTTTACAACTAGAATGTCATGACTATACAAATCATTGAAATTTTGATCCAAGTAAGTCAAAATGTATACATAGAGGTCTTTTATGACTGGACTAAGTATAAATAAGCCAAAAATGATCAAAGTTGACATTTTTCCATAGAAAAAACATTTTTTGAAAATTTCCGATTTTACAACTAGAATGTCATGACTATACAAATCATTGAAATTTTGATCCAAGTAAGTCAAAATGTATACATAGTGGTCCTTTATGACTGGACTAAGTATAAATAAGCCAAAAATGATCAAATTTGACATTTTTCGATAGAAGAAACATTTTTTGAAAATTTCCGATTTTACAACTAGAATGTCATGACTATACAAATCATTGAAATTTTGATCCAAGTAAGTCAAAATGTATACATAGAGGTCGTTTATGACTGGACTAAGTATAAATAAGCCAAAAATGATCAAATTTGACATTTTTCGATAGAAAAAACATTTTTTGAAAATTTTCGATTTTTCCACATGAGAGTCATGTCTATACAAATCATTGAAATTTTGATCCAAGTAAGTCAAAATGTATACATAGAGGTCCTTTATGACTGGACTAAGTATAAATAAGCCAAAAATGATCAAATTTGACATTTTTCGATAGAAAAAACATTTTTTGAAAATTTCCGATTTTACAACCAGAATGTCATGACTATACAAATCATTGAAATTTTGATCCAAGTAAGTCAAAATGTATACATAGAGGTCCTTTATGACTGGACTAAGTATAAATAAGCCAAAAATGATCAAATTTGACATTTTTCGATAGAAAAAACATTTTTTGAAAATTTCCGATTTTACAACTAGAATGTCATGACTATACAAATCATTGAAATTTTGATCCAAGTAAGTCAAAATGTATACATAGAGGTCCTTTATGACTGTACTAAGTATAAATAAGCCAAAAATGATCAAATTTGAAATTTTTCGATAGAAAAAACATGTTTTGAAAATTTCCGATTTTACAACTAGAATGTCATGACTGTACAAATCATTGAAATTTTGATCCAAGTAAGTCAAAATGTATACATAGAGGTCCTTTATGACTGGACTAAGTATAAATAAGGCAAAAATGATCAAATTTGACATTTTTCGATAGAAAAAACATTTTTTGAAAATTTTCGATTTTTCAACATGAGAGTCATGACTATACAAATCATTGAAATTTTGATTCAAGTAAGTCAAAATGTATACATAGAGGTCGTTTATGACTGGACTAAGTATAAATAAGCCAAAAATGATCAAATTTGACATTTTTCGATAGAAAAAACATTTTTTGAAAATTTTCGATTTTTCCACATGAGAGTCATGTCTATACAAATCATTGATATTTTGATCCAAGTAAGTCAAAATGTATACATAGAGGTCCTTTATGACTGGGCTAAGTATAAATAAGCCAAAAATGATTAAATTTGACATTTTTCGATAGAAAAAACATATTTTGAAAATTGCCGATTTTACAACTAGAATGTCATGACTAAACAAATCATTGAAATTTTGATCCAAGTAAGTCAAAATGTATACATAGAGGTCCTTTATGACTGGACTAAGTATAAGTAAGCCAAATTGATCAAATTTGACATTTTTCGATAAAAAAAACATTTTTTGAAAATTTCCGATTTTACAACTAGAATGTCATGACTATACAAATCATTGAAATTTTGATCCAAGTAAGTCAAAATGTATACATAGAGGTCCTTTATGACTGGACTAAGTATAAATAAGCCACAAATGATCAAATTTGACATTTTTCGATAGAAAAAACATTTTTTGAAAATTTTCGATTTTTCAGCTAGATTGTCATGACTATACAAATCATTGAAATTTTGATCCAAGTAAGTCAAAATGTATACATAGAGGTCCTTTATGACTGGACTAAGTATAAATAAGCCAAAAATGATCAAATTTGACATTTTTCGATAGAAAAAACATTTTTTGAAAATTTTCGATTTTTCAACATGAGAGTCATGACTATACAAATCATTGAAATTTTGATCCAAGTAAGTCAAAATGTATACATAGAGGTCGTTTATGACTGGACTAAGTATAAATAAGCCAAAAATGATCAAATTTGACATTTTTCGATAGAAAAAACATTTTTTGAAAATTTCCGATTTTACAACTAGAATGTCATGACTATACAAATCATTAAAATTTTGATCCAAGAAAGTCAAAATGTATACATAGAGGTCGTTTATGACTGGACTAAGTATAAATAAGCCAAAAATGATCAAATTTGACATTTTTCGATAGAAAAAACATTTTTTGAAAATTTCCGATTTTACAACTAGAAGGTCATGACTATACAAATCATTGAAATTTTGATCCAAGTAAGTCATAATGTATACATAGAGTTCCTTTGTGACTGGACTAAGCATAAATAAGCCAAAAATGATCAAACTTGACATTTTTCGATAGAAAAAACATTTTTTGAAAATTTTCGATTTTTCCACATGAGAGTCATGTCTATACAAATCATTGAAATTTTGATCCAAGTAAGTCAAAATGTATACATAGAGGTCCTTTATGACTGGACTAAGTAAAAATAAGCCAAAAATGATCAAATTTGACATTTTTCGATAGAAAAAAACATTTTTTGAAAATTTCCGATTTTGCAACTAGAATGTCATGACTATACAAATCATTGAAATTTTGATCCAAGTAAGTAAAAATGTATACAAAGAGGTCCTTTATGACTGGACTAAGTATAAATAAGCAAAAAATGATCAAATTTGACATTTTTCGATAGAAAAAACATTTTTTGAAAATTTCCGATTTTACAACTAGAATGTCATGACTATACAAATCAGTGAAATTTTGATCCAAGTAAGTCAAAATGTATACATAAAGGTCCTTTATGACTGGACTAAGTATAAATAAGCCAAAAATGATCAAATTTGACATTTTTCGATAGAAAAAAACATTTTTTGAAAATTTCCGATTTTTCAACTAAAATGTCATGACTATACAAATCATTGAAATTTTGATCCAAGTAAGTCAAAATGTATACATAGAGGTCCTTTATGACTGGACTAAGTATAAATAAGCCAAAAATGATCAAATTACATTTTTCGATAGAAAAAACATTTTTTGAAAATTTCCGATTTTACAACTAGAATGTCATGCCTGTACAAATCATTGAAATTTTGATCCAAGTAAGTCAAAATGTATACATAGAGGTCTTTTATGACTGGACTAAGTATAAATAAGCCAAAAATGATCAAAGTTGACATTTTTCCATAGAAAAAAACATTTTTTGAAAATTTCCGATTTTAAAACTAGAATGTCATGACTATACAAATCATTGAAATTTTGATCCAAGTAAGTCAAAATGTATACATAGAGGTCCTTTATGACTGGACTAAGTATAAATAAGCCAAAAATGATCAAATTTGACATTTTTCGATAGAAGAAACATTTTTTGAAAATTTCCGATTTTACAACTAGAATGTCATGACTATACAAATCATTGAAATTTTGATCCAAGTAAGTCAAAATGTATACATAGAGGTCGTTTATGACTGGACTAAGTATAAATAAGCCAAAAATGATCAAATTTGACATTTTTCGATAGAAAAAACATTTTTTGAAAATTTTCGATTTTTCCACATGAGAGTCATGTCTATACAAATCATTGAAATTTTGATCCAAGTAAGTCAAAATGTATACATAGAGGTCCTTTATGACAGGACTAAGTATAAATAAGCCAAAAATGATCAAATTACATTTTTCGATAGAAAAAACATTTTTTGAAAATTTCCGATTTTACAACTAGAATGTCATGACTATACAAATCATTGAAATTTTGATCCAAGTAAGTCAAAATGTATACATAGAGGTCTTTTATGACTGGACTAAGTATAAATAAGCCAAAAATGATCAAAGTTGACATTTTTCCATAGAAAAAACATTTTTTGAAAATTTCCGATTTTACAACTAGAATGTCATGACTATACAAATCATTGAAATTTTGATCCAAGTAAGTCAAAATGTATACATAGTGGTCCTTTATGACTGGACTAAGTATAAATAAGCCAAAAATGATCAAATTTGACATTTTTCGATAGAAGAAACATTTTTTGAAAATTTCCGATTTTACAACTAGAATGTCATGACTATACAAATCATTGAAATTTTGATCCAAGTAAGTCAAAATGTATACATAGAGGTCGTTTATGACTGGACTAAGTATAAATAAGCCAAAAATGATCAAATTTGACATTTTTCGATAGAAAAAAACATTTTTTGAAAATTTTCGATTTTTCCACATGAGAGTCATGTCTATACAAATCATTGAAATTTTGATCCAAGTAAGTCAAAATGTATACATAGAGGTCCTTTATGACTGGACTAAGTATAAATAAGCCAAAAATGATCAAATTTGACATTTTTCGATAGAAAAAACATTTTTTGAAAATTTCCGATTTTACAACCAGAATGTCATGACTATACAAATCATTGAAATTTTGATCCAAGTAAGTCAAAATGTATACATAGAGGTCCTTTATGACTGGACTAAGTATAAATAAGCCAAAAATGATCAAATTTGACATTTTTCGATAGAAAAAACATTTTTTGAAAATTTCCGATTTTACAACTAGAATGTCATGACTATACAAATCATTGAAATTTTGATCCAAGTAAGTCAAAATGTATACATAGAGGTCCTTTATGACTGTACTAAGTATAAATAAGCCAAAAATGATCAAATTTGAAATTTTTCGATAGAAAAAACATGTTTTGAAAATTTCCGATTTTACAACTAGAATGTCATGACTGTACAAATCATTGAAATTTTGATCCAAGTAAGTCAAAATGTATACATAGAGGTCCTTTATGACTGGACTAAGTATAAATAAGGCAAAAATGATCAAATTTGACATTTTTCGATAGAAAAAACATTTTTTGAAAATTTTCGATTTTTCAACATGAGAGTCATGACTATACAAATCATTGAAATTTTGATTCAAGTAAGTCAAAATGTATACATAGAGGTCGTTTATGACTGGACTAAGTATAAATAAGCCAAAATGATCAAATTTGACATTTTTCGATAGAAAAAACATTTTTTGAAAATTTTCGATTTTTCACATGAGAGTCATGTCTATACAAATCATTGATTTTTTGATCCAAGTAAGTCAAAATGTATACATAGAGGTCCTTTATGACTGGGCTAAGTATAAATAAGCCAAAAATGATTAAATTTGACATTTTTCGATAGAAAAAACATATTTTGAAAATTGCCGATTTTACAACTAGAATGTCATGACTAAACAAATCATTGAAATTTTGATCCAAGTAAGTCAAAATGTATACATAGAGGTCCTTTATGACTGGACTAAGTATAAGTAAGCCAAATTGATCAAATTTGACATTTTTCGATAAAAAAAACATTTTTTGAAAATTTCCGATTTTACAACTAGAATGTCATGACTATACAAATCATTGAAATTTTGATCCAAGTAAGTCAAAATGTATACATAGAGGTCCTTTATGACTGGACTAAGTATAAATAAGCCACAAATGATCAAATTTGACATTTTTCGATAGAAAAAACATTTTTTGAAAATTTTCGATTTTTCAGCTAGATTGTCATGACTATACAAATCATTGAAATTTTGATCCAAGTAAGTCAAAATGTATACATAGAGGTCCTTTATGACTGGACTAAGTATAAATAAGCCAAAAATGATCAAATTTGACATTTTTCGATAGAAAAAACATTTTTTGAAAATTTTCGATTTTTCAACATGAGAGTCATGACTATACAAATCATTGAAATTTTGATCCAAGTAAGTCAAAATGTATACATAGAGGTCGTTTATGACTGGACTAAGTATAAATAAGCCAAAAATGATCAAATTTGACATTTTTCGATAGAAAAAAACATTTTTTGAAAATTTCCGATTTTACAACTAGAATGTCATGACTATACAAATCATTAAAATTTTGATCCAAGAAGTCAAAATGTATACATAGAGGTCCTTTATGACTGGACTAAGTATAAATAAGCCAAAAATGATCAAATTTGACATTTTTCGATAGAAAAAACATTTTTTGAAAATTTCCGATTTTACAACTAGAAGGTCATGACTATACAAATCATTGAAATTTTGATCCAAGTAAGTCATAATGTATACATAGAGTTCCTTTGTGACTGGACTAAGCATAAATAAGCCAAAAATGATCAAACTTGACATTTTTCGATAGAAAAAACATTTTTTGAAAATTTTCGATTTTTCCACATGAGAGTCATGTCTATACAAATCATTGAAATTTTGATCCAAGTAAGTCAAAATGTATACATAGAGGTCCTTTATGACTGGACTAAGTAAAAATAAGCCAAAAATGATCAAATTTGACATTTTTCGATAGAAAAAACATTTTTTGAAAATTTCCGATTTTGCAACTAGAATGTCATGACTATACAAATCATTGAAATTTTGATCCAAGTAAGTAAAAATGTATACAAAGAGGTCCTTTATGACTGGACTAAGTATAAATAAGCAAAAAATGATCAAATTTGACATTTTTCGATAGAAAAAACATTTTTTGAAAATTTCCGATTTTACAACTAGAATGTCATGACTATACAAATCAGTGAAATTTTGATCCAAGTAAGTCAAAATGTATACATAAAGGTCCTTTATGACTGGACTAAGTATAAATAAGCCAAAAATGATCAAATTTGACATTTTTCGATAGAAAAAACATTTTTTGAAAATTTCCGATTTTTCAACTAAAATGTCATGACTATACAAATCATTGAAATTTTGATCCAAGTAAGTCAAAATGTATACATAGAGGTCCTTTATGACTGGACTAAGTATAAATAAGCCAAAAATGATCAAATTACATTTTTCGATAGAAAAAACATTTTTTGAAAATTTCCGATTTTACAACTAGAATGTCATGACTATACAAATCATTGAAATTTTGATCCAAGTAAGTCAAAATGTATACATAGAGGTCTTTTATGACTGGACTAAGTATAAATAAGCCAAAAATGATCAAAGTTGACATTTTTCCATAGAAAAAACATTTTTTGAAAATTTCCGATTTTAAAACTAGAATGTCATGACTATACAAATCATTGAAATTTTGATCCAAGTAAGTCAAAATGTATACATAGAGGTCCTTTATGACTGGACTAAGTATAAATAAGCCAAAAATGATCAAATTTGACATTTTTCGATAGAAGAAACATTTTTTGAAAATTTCCGATTTTACAACTAGAATGTCATGACTATACAAATCATTGAAATTTTGATCCAAGTAAGTCAAAATGTATACATAGAGGTCGTTTATGACTGGACTAAGTATAAATAAGCCAAAAATGATCAAATTTGACATTTTTCGATAGAAAAAACATTTTTTGAAAATTTTCGATTTTTCCACATGAGAGTCATGTCTATACAAATCATTGAAATTTTGATCCAAGTAAGTCAAAATGTATACATAGAGGTCCTTTATGACTGGACTAAGTATAAATAAGCCAAAAATGATCAAATTTGACATTTTTCGATAGAAAAAACATTTTTTGAAAATTTTCGATTTTTCAACTAGAATGTCATGACTATACGAATCATTGAAATTTTGATCCAAGTAAGTCAAAATGTATACATAGAGGTCCTTTATGACTGGACTAAGTATAAATAAGCCAAAAATGATCAAATTTGACATTTTTCAATAGAAAAAACATTTTTTGAAAATTTCCGATTTTACAACTAGAATGTCATGACTATACAAATCATTGAAATTTTGATCCAAGTAAGTCAAAATGTATACATAGAGGTCCTTTATGACTGGACTAAGTATAAATAAGCCAAAAATGATCAAATTTGACATTTTTCGATAGAAAAAACATTTTTTGAAAATTTCCGATTTTTCAACTAGAATGTCATGACTATACAAATCATTGAAATTTTGTTCCAAGTAAGTCAAAATGTATACATAGAGGTCCTTTATGACTGGACTAAGTTTAAATAAGCCAAAAATGATCAAATTTGACATTTTTCAATAGAAAAAACATTTTTTGAAAATTTCCGATTTTACAACTAGAATGTCATGACTATACAAATCATAGAAATTTTGATCCAAGTAAGTCAAAATGTATACATAGAGGTCCTTTATGACTGGACTAAGTATAAATAAGCCAAAAATGATCAAATTTGACATTTTTCGATAGAAAAAACATTTTTTGAAAATTTTCGATTTTTCAACATGAGAGTCATGACTATACAAATCATTGAAATTTTGATTCAAGTAAGTCAAAATGTATACATAGAGGTCGTTTATGACTGGACTAAGTATAAATAAGCCAAAAATGATCAAATTTGACATTTTTCGATAGAAAAAACATTTTTTGAAAATTTTCGATTTTTCCACATGAGAGTCATGTCTATACAAATCATTGATATTTTGATCCAAGTAAGTCAAAATGTATACATAGAGGTCCTTTATGACTGGGCTAAGTATAAATAAGCCAAAAATGATTAAATTTGACATTTTTCGATAGAAAAAACATATTTTGAAAATTGCCGATTTTACAACTAGAATGTCATGACTAAACAAATCATTGAAATTTTGATCCAAGAAAGTCAAAATGTATACATAGAGGTCCTTTATGACTGGACTAAGTATAAGTAAGCCAAATTGATCAAATTAGACATTTTTCGATAAAAAAAACATTTTTTGAAAATTTCCGATTTTACAACTAGAATGTCATGACTATACAAATCATTGAAATTTTGATCCAAGTAAGTCAAAATGTATACATAGAGGTCCTTTATGACTGGACTAAGTATAAATAAGCCACAAATGATCAAATTTGACATTTTTCGATAGAAAAAACATTTTTTGAAAATTTTCGATTTTTCAGCTAGAATGTCATGACTATACAAATCATTGAAATTTTGATCCAAGTAAGTCAAAATGTATACATAGAGGTCCTTTATGACTGGACTAAGTATAAATAAGCCAAAAATGATCAAATTTGACATTTTTCGATAGAAAAAACATTTTTTGAAAATTTTCGATTTTTCAACATGAGAGTCATGACTATACAAATCATTGAAATTTTGATCCAAGTAAGTCAAAATGTATACATAGAGGTCGTTTATGACTGGACTAAGTATAAATAAGCCAAAAATGATTAAATTTGACATTTTTCGATAGAAAAAACATTTTTTGAAAATTTCCGATTTTACAACTAGAATGTCATGACTATACAAATCATTAAAATTTTGATCCAAGTAAGACAAAATGTATACATAGAGGTCGTTTATGACTGGACTAAGTATAAATAAGCCAAAAATGATCAAATTTGACATTTTTCGATAGAAAAAACATTTTTTGAAAATTTCCGATTTTACAACTAGAAGGTCATGACTATACAAATCATTGAAATTTTGATCCAAGTAAGTCATAATGTATACATAGAGTTCCTTTGTGACTGGACTAAGTATAAATAAGCCAAAAATGATCAAATTTGACATTTTTCGATAGAAAAAACATTTTTTGAAAATTTCCGATTTTACAACTAGAATGTCATGACTATACAAATCATTGAAATTTTGATCCAAGTAAGTGAAAATGTATACATAGAGGTCATTTATGACTGGGCTCAGTATAAATAAGCCAAAAATGATCAAATTTGACATTTTTGGATAGAAAAAACATTTTTTGAAAATTTTCGATTTTTCAACATGAGACTCATGACTTTACAAATCATTGAAATTTTGATCCAAGTAAGTCAAAATGTATACATAGAGGTCCTTTATGACTGGACTAAGCATAAATAAGCCAAAAATGATCAAATTTGACATTTTTCGATAGAAAAAACATTTTTTGAAAATTTCCGATTTTACAACTAGAATGTCATGACTATACAAATCATTGAAATTTTGATACAAGTAAGTCAAAATGTATACATAGAGGTCGTTTAAGACTGGACGCAGTATAATTAAGCCAAAAATGATCAAATTTGACATTTTTCGATAGAAAAAACATTTTTTGAAAATTTTCGATTTTTCAACATGAGACTCATGACTATACAAATCATTGAAATTTTGATCCAAGTAAGTCAAAATGTATACATAGAGGTCCTTTATGACTGGACTAAGTATAAATAAGCCAAAAATGATCAAATTTGACATTTTTCGATAGAAAAAACATTTTTTGAAAATTTTCGATTTCTCAACATGAGAGTCATGACTATACAAATCATTGAAATTTTGATCCAAGTAAGTCAAAATGTATACATAGAGGTCGTTTAAGACTGGACTCAGTATAATTAAGCCAAAAATGATCAAATTTGACATTTTTCGATAGAAAAAACTTTTTTTGAAAATTTTCGATTTTTCAACATGAGACTCATGACTTTACAAATCATTGAAATTTTGATCCAAGTGAGTCAAAATGTTTACATAGAGGTCCTTTATGACTGGACTAAGTATAAATAAGCCAAAAATGATCAAATTTGACATTTTTCGATAGAAAAAACATTTTTTGAAAATTTCCGATTTTACAACTAGAATGTCATGACTATACAAATCATTGAAATTTTGATCCAAGTAAGTCAAAATGTATACAAAGAGGTCCTTTATGACTGGACTAAGTATAAAGAAGCCAAAAATGATAAAATTTGACATTTTTCGATAGAAAAAACATTTTTTGAAAATTTTCGATTTTTCCACATGAGAGTCATGACTATACAAATCATTGAAATTTTGATCCAAGTAAGTCAAAATGTATACATAGAGGTCTTTTATGACTGGACTAAGTATAAAAAAGCCAAAAATGATCAAATTTGACATTTTTCGATAGAAAAAACATTTTTTGAAAATTTCCGATTTTACAACTTGAATGTCATGACTATACAAATCATTGAAATTTTGATCCAAGTAAGTCAAAATGTATACATAGAGGTCCTTTATGACCAGACTAAGTATAAATAAGCCAAAAATGATCAAATTTGACATTTTTCGATAGAAAAAACATTTTTTGAAAATTTTCGATTTTTCAACTAGAATGTCATGACTATACAAATCATTCAAATTTTGATTCAAGTAAGTCAAAATGTATACATAGAGGTCCTTTATGACTGGACTAAGTATAAATAAGCCAAAAATGATCAAATTTGACATTTTTCGATAGAAGAAACATTTTTTGAAAATTTTCGATTTTTCAACATGAGAGTCATGACTATACAAATTATTGAAATTTTGATCCAAGTAAGTCAAAATGTATACATAGAGGTCGTTTAAGACTGGACTCAGTATAATTAAGCCAAAAATGATCAAATTTGACATTTTTCGATAGAAAAAACATTTTTTGAAAATTTTCGATTTTTCAACATGAGACTCATGACTTTACAAATCATTGAAATTTTGATCCAAGTGAGTCAAAATGTTTACATAGAGGTCCTTTATGACTGGACTAAGTATAAATAAGCCAAAAATGATCAAATTTGACATTTTTCGATAGAAAAAACATTTTTTGAAAATTTCCGATTTTACAACTAGAATGTCATGACTATACAAATCATTGAAATTTTGATCCAAGTAAGTCAAAATGTATACAAAGAGGTCCTTTATGACTGGACTAGGTATAAATAAGACAAAAATGATCAAATTTGACCTTTTTCGATAGAAAAAACATTTTTTGAAAATTTTCGATTTTTCCACATGAGAGTCATGACTATACAAATCATTGAAATTTTGATCCAAGTAAGTCAAAATGTATACATAGAGGTCCTTTATAACTGGACTAAGTATAAATAAGCCAAAAATGATCAAATTTGACATTTTTCGATAGAAAAAACATTTTTTGAAAATTTCCGATTTTACAACTAGAATGTCATGACTATACAAATCATTGAAATTTTGATCCAAGTAAGTCAAAATGTATACATAGAGGTCGTTTAAGACTGGACGCAGTATAATTTAGCCAAAAATGATCAAATTTGACATTTTTCGATAGGAAAAACATTTTTTGAAAATTTTCGATTTTTCAACATGAGACTCATGACTATACAAATCAATGAAATTTTGATCCAAGTAAGTCAAAATGTATACATAGAGGTCCTTTATGACCGGACTAAGTATAAATAAGCCAAAAATGATCAAATTTGACATTTTTCGATAGAAAAAACATTTTTTGAAAATTTTGGATTTTTCAACTAGAATGTCATGACTATACAAATCATTGAAATTTTGATCCAAGTAAGTCAAAATGTATACATAGAGGTCGTTTAAGACTGGACTCAGTATAATTAAGCCAAAAATAATCAAATTTGACATTTTTCGATAGAAAAAACATTTTTTGAAAATTTTCGATTTTTCAACATGAGACTCATGACTTTACAAATCATTGAAATTTTGATCCAAGTGAGTCAAAATGTTTACATTGAGGTCCTTTATGACTGGACTAAGTATAAATAAGCCAAAAATGATCAAAATTGACATTTTTCGATAGAAAAAACATTTTTTGAAAATTTCCGATTTTACAACTAGAATGTCATGACTATACAAATCATTGAAATTTTGATCCAAGTAAGTTAAAATGTATACAAAGAGGTCCTTTATGACTGGAATAAGTATAAATAAGCCAAAAATGATCAAATTTGACATTTTTCGATAGAAAAAACATTTTTTGAAAATTTTCGATTTTTCCACATGAGAGTCATGACTATACAAATCATTGAAATTTTGATTGAAGTAAGTCAAAATGTATACATCGAGGTCCTTTATGACTGGACTAAGTATAAATAAGCCAAAAATGATCAAATTTGACATTTTTCGATAGAAAAAACATTTTTTGAAAATTTCCGATTTTACAACTTGAATGTCATGACTATACAAATCATTGAAATTTTGATCCAAGTAAGTCAAAATGTATACATAGAGGTCCTTCATGACCGGACTAAGTATAAATAAGACAAAAATGATCAAATTTGACATTTTTCGATAGAAAAAACATTTTTTGAAAATTTTCGATTTTTCAACTAGAATGTCATGACTATACAAATCATTGAAATTTTGATCCAAGTAAAACAAAATGTATACATAGAGGTCCTTTATGACTGGACTAAGTATAAATAAGCTAAAAATGATCAAATTTGACATTTTTCGATAGAAAAAACATTTTTTGAAAATTTCCGATTTTACAACTAGAATGTCATGACTATACAAATCATTGAAATTTTGATCCAAGTAAGTCAAAATGTATACATAGAGGTCCTTTATGACTGGATTAAGTATAAATAAGCCAAAAATGATCAAATTTGACATTTTTCGATAGAAAAAACATTTTTTGAAAATTTTCGATTTTTCAACATGAGAGTCGTGATTATACAAATCATTGAAATTTTGATCCAAGTAAGTCAAAATGTATACATAGAGGTCCTTTATGACTGGACTAAGTATAAATAAGCCAAAAATGATCAAATTTGACATTTTTCGATAGAAAAAACATTTTTTGAAAATTTCCGATTTTACAACTAGAATGTCATGACTATACAAATCATTGAAATTTTGATCCAAGTAAGTCAAAATGTATACATAGAGGTCCTTTATGACTGGACTAAGTATAAATAAGCCAAAAATGATCAAATTTGACATTTTTCGATAGAAAAAACATTTTTTGAAAATTTCCAATGTTACAACTAGAATGTCATGACTATACAAATCATTGAAATTTTGATCCAAGTAAGTCAAAATGTATACATAGAGGTCGTTTATGACTGGACTTAGTATAAATAAGCCAAAAATGATCAAGTTTGACATTTTTCGATAGAAAAAACATTTTTTGAAAATTACCGATTTTACAACTAGAATGTCATGACTATACAAATCATTGAAATTTTGATCCAAGTAAGTCAAAATGTATACATAGAGGTCCTTTATGACTGGACTAAGTATAAATAAGCCAAAAATGATCAAATTTGACATTTTTCGATAGAAAAAACATTTTTTGAAAATTTCCGATTTTTCAACATGAGACTCATGACTATACAAATCATTGAAATTTTGATCCAAGTAAGTCAAAATGTATACATAGAGGTCGTTTATGACTGGACTAAGTATGAATAAGCCAAAAATGATCAAATTTGACATTTTTCGATAGAAAAAACATTTTTTGAAAATTTCCGATTTTACAACTAGAATGTCATGACTATACAAATCATTGAAATTTTGATCCAAGTAAGTCAAAATGAATACATAGAGGTCCTTTATGACTGGACTAAGTATAAATAAGCCAAAAATGATCAAATTTGACATTTTTCGATAGAAAAAACATTTTCTGAAAATTTTCGATTTTTCAACATGAGAGTCATGACTATACAAATCATTGAAATTTTGATCCAAGTAAGTCAAAATGTATACATAGAGGTCCTTTATGACTGGACTAAGTATAAATAAGCCAAAAATGATCAAATTTGACATTTTTCGATAGAAAAAACATTTTTTGAAAATTTTCGATTTTTCAACATGAGACTCATGACTATACAAATCATTGAAATTTTGATCCAAGTAAGTCAAAATGTATACATAGAGGTCGTTTATGACTGGACTAAGTATAAATAAGCCAAAAATGATCAAATTTGACATTTTTCGATAGAAAAAACATTTTCTGAAAATTTTCGATTTTTCAACTAGAATGTCATGACTATACAAATCATTGAAATTTTGATCCAAGTAAGTCAAAATGTATACATAGAGGTCCTTTATGACTGGACTAAGTATAAATAAGCCAAAAATGATCAAATTTGACATTTTTCGATAGAAAAAACATTTTTTGAAAATTTCCGATTTTACAACTAGAATGTCATGACTATACAAATCATTGAAATTTTGATCCAAGTAAGTCAAAATGTATACATAGAGGTCCTTTATGACTGGACTAAGTATAAATAAGCCAAAAATGATCAAATTTGACATTTTTCGATAGAAAAAACATTTTTTGAAAATTTTCGATTTTTCAACATGAGAGTCATGACTATACAAATCATAGAAATTTTGATCCAAGTAAGTCAAAATGTATACATAGAGGTCGTTTATGACTGGACTAAGTATAAATAAGCCAAAAATGATCAAATTTGACATTTTTCGATAGAAAAAACATTTTGTGAAAATTTCCGATTTTACAACTTGAATGTCATGACTGTACAAATCATTGAAATTTTGATCCAAGTAAGTCAATATGTATACATAGAGGTCCTTTATGACTGGACTAAGTATAAATAAGCCAAAAATGATCAAATTTGACATTTTTCGATAGAAAAAACATTTTTTGAAAATTTCCAATGTTACAACTAGAATGTCATGACTATACAAATCATTTAAATTTTGATCCAAGTAAGTCAAAATGTATACATAGAGGTCCTTTTTGACTGGACTAAGTATAAATAAGCCAAAAAAGATCAAATTTGACATTTTTCGATAGAAAAAACATTTTTTGAAAATTTCCGATTTATCAACATGAGACTCATGACTATACAAATCATTGAAATTTTGATCCAAGTAAGTCAAAATGTATACATAGAGGTCGTTTATGACTGGACTAAGTATAAATAAGCCAAAAATGATCAAAGTTGACATTTTTCGATAGAAAAAACATTTTCTGAAAATTTTCGATTTTTCAACATGAGAGTCATGACTATACAAATCATTGAAATTTTGATCCAAGTAAGTCAAAATGTATACATAGAGGTCCTTTATGGCTGGACTAAGTATAAATAAGCCAAAAATGATCAAATTTGACATTTTTCGATAGAAAAAACATTTTTTGAAAATTTTCGATTTGTCAACATGAGACTCATGACTATACAAATCATTGAAATTTTGATCCAAGTAAGTCAAAATGTATACATAGAGGTCGTTTATGACTGAACTAAGTATAAATAAGACAAAAATGATCAAATTTGACATTTTTCGATAGAAAAAACATTTTTAGAAAATTTCCGATTTTACAACTAGAATGTCATGACTATACAAATCATTGAAATTTTGATCCAAGTAAGTCAAAATGTATACATAGAGGTCCATTATGACTGGACTAAGTATAAATAAGCCAAAAATGATCAAATTTGACATTTTTCGATAGAAAAAACATTTTTTGAAAATTTCCGATTTTACAACTAGAATGTCATGACTATACAAATCATTGAAATTTTGATCCAAGTAAGTCAAAATGTATACATAGAGGTCCCCTATGACTGGACTAAGTATAAATAAGCCAAAAACGATCAAATTTGACATTTTTCGATAGAAAAAACATTTTTTGAAAATTTTCGATTTTTCAACTAGAATGTCATGACTATACAAATCATTAAAATTTTGATCCTAGGAAGTCAAAATGTATACATAGAGGTCCTTTATGACTGCACTAAGTATAAATAAGCCAAAAATGATCAAATTTGACATTTTTCGATAGAAAAAACATTTTTTGAAAATTTCCGATTTTACAACTAGAATGTCATGACTATACAAATCATTGAAATTTTGATCCAAGTAAGTAAAAATGTATACATAGAGGTCCTTTATGGATGGACTAAGTATAAATAAGCCAAAAATGATCAAATTTGACATTTTTCGATAGAAAAACATTTTTTGAAAATTTTCGATTTTTAAACATGAGAGTCATGACTAAACAAATCATTGAAATTTTGATCCAAGTAAGTTTAAATGTATACATAGAGGTTCTTTATGACTGGATTAAGTATAAATAAGCCAAAAATGATCAAATTTGACATTTTTCGATAGAAAAAACATTTTTTGAAAATTTTCGATTTTTCCACATGAGCGTCATGTCTATACAAATCATTGAAATTTTGATCCCAGTAAGTCAAAATGTATACATAGAGGTCCTTTATGAATGGACTAAGTATAAATAAGCCAAAAATGATCAAATTTGACATTTTTCGATAGAAAAAACATTTTTCGAAAATTTTCGATTTTTCAACATGAGAGTCATGACTAGACAAATCATTGAAATTTTGATCCAAGTAAGTCAAAATGTATACATAGAGGTCCTTTATGACTGGACTAAGTATAAATAAGCCAAAAATGATCAAATTTGACATTTTTCGATAGAAAAAACATTTTTTGAAAATTTTCGATTTTTCAACATGAGACTCATGACTATACAAATCATTGAAATTTTGATCCAAGTAAGTCAAAATGTATACATAGAGGTCGTTTATGACTGGACTAAGTATAAATAAGCCAAAAATGATCAAATTTGACATTTTTCGATAGAAAAAACATTTTCTGAAAATTTTCGATTTTTCAACTAGAATGTCATGACTATACAAATCATTGAAATTTTGATCCAAGTAAGTCAAAATGTATACATAGAGGTCCTTTATGACTGGACTAAGTATAAATAGGCCAAAAATGATCAAATTTGACATTTTTCGATAGAAAAAACATTTTTTGAAAATTTCCGATTTTACAACTAGAATGTCATGACTATACAAATCATTGAAATTTTGATCCAAGTAAGTCAAAATGTATACATAGAGGTCCTTTATGACTGGACTAAGTATAAATAAGCCACAAATGATCAAATTTGACATTTTTCGATAGAAAAAACATTTTTTGAAAATTTTCGATTTTTCAACATGAGAGTCATGACTATACAAATCATAGAAATTTTGATCCAAGTAAGTCAAAATGTATACATAGAGGTCGTTTATGACTGGACTAAGTATAAATAAGCCAAAAATGATCAAATTTGACATTTTTCGATAGAAAAAACATTTTGTGAAAATTTCCGATTTTACAACTTGAATGTCATGACTGTACAAATCATTGAAATTTTGATCCAAGTAAGTCAATATGTATACATAGAGGTCCTTTATGACTGGACTAAGTATAAATAAGCCAAAAATGATCAAATTTGACATTTTTCGATAAAAAAAACATTTTTTGAAAATTTCCGATTTTACAACTAGAATGTCATGACTATACAAATCATTGAAATTTTGATCCAAGTAAGTCAAAATGTATACAAAGAGGTCCTTTATGACTGGACTAAGTATAAATAAGCCAAAAATGATCAAATTTGACATTTTTCGATATAAAAAAATTTTTTGAAAATTTTCGATTTTTTAACATGAGAGTCATGACTATACAAATCATTGAAATTTTGAGCCAAGTAAGTCAAAATGTATACATAGAGGTCCCTTATGCCTGGACTAAGTATACATAAGCCAAAAATGATCAAATTTTACATTTTTCGCTAGAAAAAACATTTTTTGAAAATTTTTGATTTTTCAACATGAGAGTCATGACTATACAAATCATTGAAATTTTGATCCAAGTAAGTCAAAATGTAGTTGAAAATTTCCGATTTTACAACTAGAATGTCATGACTATACAAATCATTGAAATTTTGATCCAAGTAAGTCAAAATGTATACATAGAGGTCCTTTATGACTGGACTAAGTATAAATAAGCCAAAAATGATCAAATTTGACATTTTTCGATAGAAAAAACATTTTTTGAAAATTTCCGATTTTACTACTAGAATGTCATGACTATACAAATCATTGAAATTTTGATCCAAGTAAGTCAAAATGTATACATAGAGGTCCTTTATGACTGGACTAAGTATAAATAAGCCAAAAATGATCAAATTTGACATTTTTCGATAGAAAAAACATTTTTTGAAAATTTCCAATGTTACAACTAGAATGTCATGACTATACAAATCATTTAAATTTTGATCCAAGTAAGTCAAAATGTATACATAGAGGTCCTTTTTGACTGGACTAAGTATAAATAAGCCAAAAAAGATCAAATTTGACATTTTTCGATAGAAAAAACATTTTTTGAAAATTTCCGATTTATCAACATGAGACTCATGACTATACAAATCATTGAAATTTTGATCCAAGTAAGTCAAAATGTATACATAGAGGTCGTTTATGACTGGACTAAGTATAAATAAGCCAAAAATGATCAAAGTTGACATTTTTCGATAGAAAAAACATTTTCTGAAAATTTTCGATTTTTCAACATGAGAGTCATGACTATACAAATCATTGAAATTTTGATCCAAGTAAGTCAAAATGTATACATAGAGGTCGTTTATGACTGAACTAAGTATAAATAAGACAAAAATGATCAAATTTGACATTTTTCGATAGAAAAAACATTTTTAGAAAATTTCCGATTTTACAACTAGAATGTCATGACTATACAAATCATTGAAATTTTGATCCAAGTAAGTCAAAATGTATACATAGAGGTCCATTATGACTGGACTAAGTATAAATAAGCCAAAAATGATCAAATTTGACATTTTTCGATAGAAAAAACATTTTTTGAAAATTTCCGATTTTACAACTAGAATGTCATGACTATACAAATCATTGAAATTTTGATCCAAGTAAGTCAAAATGTATACATAGAGGTCCCTTATGACTGGACTAAGTATAAATAAGCCAAAAACGATCAAATTTGACATTTTTCGATAGAAAAAACATTTTTTGAAAATTTTCGATTTTTCAACTAGAATGTCATGACTATACAAATCATTAAAATTTTGATCCTAGGAAGTCAAAATGTATACATAGAGGTCCTTTATGACTGGACTAAGTATAAATAAGCCAAAAATGATCAAATTTGACATTTTTCGATAGAAAAAACATTTTTTGAAAATTTCCGATTTTACAACTAGAATGTCATGACTATACAAATCATTGAAATTTTGATCCAAGTAAGTAAAAATGTATACATAGAGGTCCTTTATGGATGGACTAAGTATAAATAAGCCAAAAATGATCAAATTTGACATTTTTCGATAGAAAAACATTTTTTGAAAATTTTCGATTTTTCAACATGAGAGTCATGACTAAACAAATCATTGAAATTTTGATCCAAGTAAGTTTAAATGTATACATAGAGGTTCTTTATGACTGGATTAAGTATAAATAAGCCAAAAATGATCAAATTTGACATTTTTCGATAGAAAAAACATTTTTTGAAAATTTTCGATTTTTCCACATGAGCGTCATGTCTATACAAATCATTGAAATTTTGATCCCAGTAAGTCAAAATGTATACATAGAGGTCCTTTATGACTGGACTAAGTATAAATAAGCCAAAAATGATCAAATTTGACATTTTTCGATAGAAAAAACATTTTTTGAAAATTTTCGATTTTTCAACATGAGAGTCATGACTAGACAAATCATTGAAATTTTGATCCAAGTAAGTCAAAATGTATACATAGAGGTCCTTTATGACTGGACTAAGTATAAATAAGCCAAAAATGATCAAATTTGACATTTTTCGATAGAAAAAACATTTTTTGAAAATTTTCGATTTTTCAACATGAGACTCATGACTTTACAAATCATTGAAATTTTGAACCAAGTAAGTCAAAATGTATACATAGAGGCCCTTTATGAATGGAATAAGTATAAATAAGCCAAAAATGATCAAATTTGACATTTTTCGATAGAAAAAACATTTTTTGAAAATTTCCGATTTTACAACTAGAATGTCATGACTATACAAATCATTGAAATTTTGAGCCAAGTAAGTCAAAATGTATACATAGAGGTCCCTTATGCCTGGACTAAGTATACATAAGCCAAAAATGATCAAATTTTACATTTTTCGCTAGAAAAAACATTTTTTGAAAATTTTTGATTTTTCAACATGAGAGTCATGACTATACAAATCATTGAAATTTTGATCCAAGTAAGTCAAAATGTAGTTGAAAATTTCCGATTTTACAACTAGAATGTCATGACTATACAAATCATTGAAATTTTGATCCAAGTAAGTCAAAATGTATACATAGAGGTTCTTTATAACTGTACTAAGTATAAATAAGCCAAAAATGATCAAATTTGACATTTTTCGATAGAAAAAACATTTTTTGAAAATTTTCGATTTTTCAACATGAGAGTCATGACTATACAAATCATTGAAATTTTGATCCAAGTAAGTCAAAATGTATACATAGAGGTCCTTTATGACTGGACTAAGTATAAATAAGCCAAAAATGATCAAATTTGACATTTTTCGATAGAAAAAACATTTTTTGAAAATTTCCGATTTTACTACTAGAATGTCATGACTATACAAATCATTGAAATTTTGATCCAAGTAAGTCAAAATGTATACATAGAGGTCCTTTATGACTGGACTAAGTATAAATAAGCCAAAAATGATCAAATTTGACATTTTTCGATAGAAAAAACATTTTTTGAAAATTTCCAATGTTACAACTAGAATGTCATGACTATACAAATCATTTAAATTTTGATCCAAGTAAGTCAAAATGTATACATAGAGGTCCTTTTTGACTGGACTAAGTATAAATAAGCCAAAAAAGATCAAATTTGACATTTTTCGATAGAAAAAACATTTTTTGAAAATTTCCGATTTATCAACATGAGACTCATGACTATACAAATCATTGAAATTTTGATCCAAGTAAGTCAAAATGTATACATAGAGGTCGTTTATGACTGGACTAAGTATAAATAAGCCAAAAATGATCAAATTTGACATTTTTCGATAGAAAAAACATTTTCTGAAAATTTTCGATTTTTCAACATGAGAGTCATGACTATACAAATCATTGAAATTTTGATCCAAGTAAGTCAAAATGTATACATAGAGGTCCTTTATGGCTGGACTAAGTATAAATAAGCCAAAAATGATCAAATTTGACATTTTTCGATAGAAAAAACATTTTTTGAAAATTTTCGATTTGTCAACATGAGACTCATGACTATACAAATCATTGAAATTTTGATCCAAGTAAGTCAAAATGTATACATAGAGGTCGTTTATGACTGAACTAAGTATAAATAAGACAAAAATGATCAAATTTGACATTTTTCGATAGAAAAAACATTTTTAGAAAATTTCCGATTTTACAACTAGAATGTCATGACTATACAAATCATTGAAATTTTGATCCAAGTAAGTCAAAATGTATACATAGAGGTCCATTATGACTGGACTAAGTATAAATAAGCCAAAAATGATCAAATTTGACATTTTTCGATAGAAAAAACATTTTTTGAAAATTTCCGATTTTACAACTAGAATGTCATGACTATACAAATCATTGAAATTTTGATCCAAGTAAGTCAAAATGTATACATAGAGGTCCCTTATGACTGGACTAAGTATAAATAAGCCAAAAACGATCAAATTTGACATTTTTCGATAGAAAAAACATTTTTTGAAAATTTTCGATTTTTCAACTAGAATGTCATGACTATACAAATCATTAAAATTTTGATCCTAGGAAGTCAAAATGTATACATAGAGGTCCTTTATGACTGGACTAAGTATAAATAAGCCAAAAATGATCAAATTTGACATTTTTCGATAGAAAAAACATTTTTTGAAAATTTCCGATTTTACAACTAGAATGTCATGACTATACAAATCATTGAAATTTTGATCCAAGTAAGTAAAAATGTATACATAGAGGTCCTTTATGGATGGACTAAGTATAAATAAGCCAAAAATGATCAAATTTGACATTTTTCGATAGAAAAACATTTTTTGAAAATTTTCGATTTTTCAACATGAGAGTCATGACTAAACAAATCATTGAAATTTTGATCCAAGTAAGTTTAAATGTATACATAGAGGTTCTTTATGACTGGATTAAGTATAAATAAGCCAAAAATGATCAAATTTGACATTTTTCGATAGAAAAAACATTTTTTGAAAATTTTCGATTTTTCCACATGAGCGTCATGTCTATACAAATCATTGAAATTTTGATCCCAGTAAGTCAAAATGTATACATAGAGGTCCTTTATGACTGGACTAAGTATAAATAAGCCAAAAATGATCAAATTTGACATTTTTCGATAGAAAAAACATTTTTTGAAAATTTTCGATTTTTCAACATGAGAGTCATGACTAGACAAATCATTGAAATTTTGATCCAAGTAAGTCAAAATGTATACATAGAGGTCGTTTATGACTGAACTAAGTATAAATAAGCCAAAAATGATCAAATTTGACATTTTTCGATAGAAAAAACATTTTTAGAAAATTTCCGATTTTACAACTAGAATGTCATGACTATACAAATCATTGAAATTTTGATCCAAGTAAGTCAAAATGTATACATAGAGGTCCATTATGACTGGACTAAGTATAAATAAGCCAAAAATGATCAAATTTGACATTTTTCGATAGAAAAAACATTTTTTGAAAATTTCCGATTTTACAACTAGAATGTCATGACTATACAAATCATTGAAATTTTGATCCAAGTAAGTCAAAATGTATACATAGAGGTCCCTTATGACTGGACTAAGTATAAATAAGCCAAAAACGATCAAATTTGACATTTTTCGATAGAAAAAACATTTTTTGAAAATTTTCGATTTGTCAACATGAGACTCATGACTATACAAATCATTGAAATTTTGATCCAAGTAAGTCAAAATGTATACATAGAGGTCGTTTATGACTGAACTAAGTATAAATAAGACAAAAATGATCAAATTTGACATTTTTCGATAGAAAAAACATTTTTAGAAAATTTCCGATTTTACAACTAGAATGTCATGACTATACAAATCATTGAAATTTTGATCCAAGTAAGTCAAAATGTATACATAGAGGTCCATTATGACTGGACTAAGTATAAATAAGCCAAAAATGATCAAATTTGACATTTTTCGATAGAAAAAACATTTTTTGAAAATTTCCGATTTTACAACTAGAATGTCATGACTATACAAATCATTGAAATTTTGATCCAAGTAAGTCAAAATGTATACATAGAGGTCCCTTATGACTGGACTAAGTATAAATAAGCCAAAAACGATCAAATTTGACATTTTTCGATAGAAAAAACATTTTTTGAAAATTTTCGATTTTTCAACTAGAATGTCATGACTATACAAATCATTAAAATTTTGATCCTAGGAAGTCAAAATGTATACATAGAGGTCCTTTATGACTGCACTAAGTATAAATAAGCCAAAAATGATCAAATTTGACATTTTTCGATAGAAAAAACATTTTTTGAAAATTTCCGATTTTACAACTAGAATGTCATGACTATACAAATCATTGAAATTTTGATCCAAGTAAGTAAAAATGTATACATAGAGGTCCTTTATGGATGGACTAAGTATAAATAAGCCAAAAATGATCAAATTTGACATTTTTCGATAGAAAAACATTTTTTGAAAATTTTCGATTTTTCAACATGAGAGTCATGACTAAACAAATCATTGAAATTTTGATCCAAGTAAGTTTAAATGTATACATAGAGGTTCTTTATGACTGGATTAAGTATAAATAAGCCAAAAATGATCAAATTTGACATTTTTCGATAGAAAAAACATTTTTTGAAAATTTTCGATTTTTCCACATGAGCGTCATGTCTATACAAATCATTGAAATTTTGATCCCAGTAAGTCAAAATGTATACATAGAGGTCCTTTATGACTGGACTAAGTATAAATAAGCCAAAAATGATCAAATTTGACATTTTTCGATAGAAAAAACATTTTTTGAAAATTTTCGATTTTTCAACATGAGAGTCATGACTAGACAAATCATTGAAATTTTGATCCAAGTAAGTCAAAATGTATACATAGAGGTCGTTTATGACTGAACTAAGTATAAATAAGCCAAAAATGATCAAATTTGACATTTTTCGATAGAAAAAACATTTTTAGAAAATTTCCGATTTTACAACTAGAATGTCATGACTATACAAATCATTGAAATTTTGATCCAAGTAAGTCAAAATGTATACATAGAGGTCCATTATGACTGGACTAAGTATAAATAAGCCAAAAATGATCAAATTTGACATTTTTCGATAGAAAAAACATTTTTTGAAAATTTCCGATTTTACAACTAGAATGTCATGACTATACAAATCATTGAAATTTTGATCCAAGTAAGTCAAAATGTATACATAGAGGTCCCTTATGACTGGACTAAGTATAAATAAGCCAAAAACGATCAAATTTGACATTTTTCGATAGAAAAAACATTTTTTGAAAATTTTCGATTTTTCAACTAGAATGTCATGACTATACAAATCATTAAAATTTTGATCCTAGGAAGTCAAAATGTATACATAGAGGTCCTTTATGACTGCACTAAGTATAAATAAGCCAAAAATGATCAAATTTGACATTTTTCGATAGAAAAAACATTTTTTGAAAATTTCCGATTTTACAACTAGAATGTCATGACTATACAAATCATTGAAATTTTGATCCAAGTAAGTAAAAATGTATACATAGAGGTCCTTTATGGATGGACTAAGTATAAATAAGCCAAAAATGATCAAATTTGACATTTTTCGATAGAAAAACATTTTTTGAAAATTTTCGATTTTTCAACATGAGAGTCATGACTAAACAAATCATTGAAATTTTGATCCAAGTAAGTTTAAATGTATACATAGAGGTTCTTTATGACTGGACTAAGTATAAATAAGCCAAAAATGATCAAATTTGACATTTTTCGATAGAAAAAACATTTTTTGAAAATTTTCGATTTTTCCACATGAGCGTCATGTCTATACAAATCATTGAAATTTTGATCCCAGTAAGTCAAAATGTATACATAGAGGTCCTTTATGACTGGACTAAGTATAAATAAGCCAAAAATGATCAAATTTGACATTTTTCGATAGAAAAAACATTTTTTGAAAATTTTCGATTTTTCAACATGAGAGTCATGACTAGACAAATCATTGAAATTTTGATCCAAGTAAGTCAAAATGTATACATAGAGGTCCTTTATGACTGGACTAAGTATAAATAAGCCAAAAATGATCAAATTTGACATTTTTCGATAGAAAAAACATTTTTTGAAAATTTTCGATTTTTCAACATGAGACTCATGACTTTACAAATCATTGAAATTTTGAACCAAGTAAGTCAAAATGTATACATAGAGGTCCTTTATGAATGGAATAAGTATAAATAAGCCAAAAATGATCAAATTTGACATTTTTCGATAGAAAAAACATTTTTTGAAAATTTCCGATTTTACAACTAGAATGTCATGACTATACAAATCATTGAAATTTTGATCCAAGTAAGTCAAAATGTATACATAGAGGTCCTTTATGACTGGACAAAGTATAAATAAGCCAAAAATGATCAAATTTGACATTTTTCGATAGAATAAAAATTTTTTGAAAATTTCCGATTTTACAACTAGAATGTCATGACTATTCAAATCATTGAAATTTTGATCCAAGTAATTCAAAATGTATACATATAGGTCCTTTATGACTGGACTAAGTATAAATAAGCCAAAAATGATCAAATTTGACATTTTTCGATAGAAAAAACATTTTTTGAAAATTTCCGATTTTACAACTAGAATGTCATGACTATACAAATCATTGAAATTTTGATCCAAGTAAGTCAAAATGTATATATAGAGGTCGTTTATGACTGGACTAAGTATAAATAAGAAAAAAATGATCAAATTTGACATTTTTCGATAGAAAAAACATTTTTTGCAAATTTTCCATTTTTCAACATGAGTGTCATGACTATACAAATCATTGAAATTTTGATCCAAGTAAGTCAAAATGTATACATAGAGGTCCTTTAAGACTGGACTAAGTATAAATAAGCCAAAAATGATCAAATTTGACATTTTTCGATAGAAAAAACATTTTTTGAAAATTTCCAATTTTACAACTAGAATGTCATGACTATACAAATCATTGAAATTTTGATCCAAGTAAGTCAAAATGTATACATAGAGGTCCTTTATGACTGGACTAAGTATAAATAAGCCAAAAATGATCAAATTTGACATTTTTCGATAGAAAAAACATTTTTTGAAAATTTCCAATTTTACAACTAGAATGTCATGACTATACAAATCATTGAAATTTTGATCCAAGTAAGTCAAAATGTATATATAGAGGTCGTTTATGACTGGACTAAGTATAAATAAGCCAAAAATGATCAAATTTGACATTTTTCGACAGAAAAAACATTTTTTGAAAATTTTCCATTTTTCAACATGCGAGTCATGACTATACAAATCCTTGAAATTTTGATCCAAGTAAGTCAAAATGTATACATAGAGGTCCTTTATGACTGGACTAAGTATAAATAAGCCAAAAATGATCAAATTTGACATTTTTCGGTAGAAAAAACATTTTTTGAAAATTTTCGTTTTTCAACATGAGACTCATGACTTTACAAATCATTGAAATTTTGATCCAAGTAAGTCAAAATGTATACATAGAGGTCCTTTATGACTGGACTAAGTATAAATAAGCCAAAAATGATCAAATTTGACATTTTTCGATAGAAAAAACATTTTTTGAAAATTTCCGATTTTACAACTAGAATGTCATGACTATGCAAATCATTGAAATTTTGATCCAAGTAAGTCAAAATGTATACATAGAGGTCCTTTATGACTGGATTAAGTATAAATAAGCCAAAAATGATCAAATTTGACATTTTTCGATAGAAAAAACATTTTTTGAAAATTTCCGATTTTACAACTAGAATGTCATGACTATACAAATCATTGAAATTTTGATCCAAGTAAGTCAAAATGTATCCATAGAGGTCGTTTATGACTGGACTAAGTATAAATAAGCCAAAAATGATCAAATTTAACATTTTTCGATAGAAAAAACATTTTTTGAAAATTTTCGATTTTTCAACATGAGATTCATGACTATACAAATCATTGAAATTTTGATCCAAGTAAGTCAAAATGTATACAAAGAGGTCGTTTATGACTGGACTAAGTGTAAATAAGCCAAAAATGATCAAATTTGACATTTTTCGATAGAAAAAACATTTTTTGAAAATTTTCGATTTTTCAACATGGGAGTCATGACTATACAAATCATTGAAATTTTGATCCAAGTAAGTCAAAATGTATACATAGAGGTCGTCTATGACTGGACTAAGTATAAATAAGCCAAAAATGATCAAATTTGACATTTTTCGATAGAAAAAACATTTTTTGAAAATTTCCGATTTTACAACTAGAATGTCATGACTATACAAATCATTGAAATTTTGATCCAAGTAAGTCAAAATGTATACATAGAGGTCCTTTATGACTGGATTAAGTATAAATAAGCCAAAAATGATCAAATTTGACATTTTTCGATAGAAAAAACATTTTTTGAAAATTTCCGATTTTACAACTAGAATGTCATGACTATACAAATCATTGAAATTTTGATCTAAGTAAGTCAAAATGTATACATAGAGGTCGTTTATGACTGGACTAAGTATAAATAAGCCAAAAATGATCAAATTTGACCTTTTTCGATAGAAAAAACATTTTTTGAAAATTTCCGATTTTACAACTAGAATGTCATGACTATACAAATCATTGAAATTTTGATCCAAGTAAGTCAAAATGTATACATAGAGGTCGTTTATGACTGGACTAAGTATAAATAAGCCTAAAATGATCAAATTTGACATTTTTCGATAGAAAAAACATTTTTTGAAAATTTCCGATTTTACAACTAGAAAGTCATGTCTATACAAATCATTGAAATTTTGATCCAAGTAAGTCAAAATGTATACATAGAGGTCGTTTATGACTGGACTAAGTATAAATAAGCCAAAAATGACCAAATTTGATATTTTTCGATAGAAAAAACATTTTTTGAAAATTTTCGATTTTTCAACATGAGAGTCATGACTATACAAATCATTGAAATTTTGATCCAAGTAAGTCAAAATGTATACATAGAGGTCCTTTATGACTGGACTAAGTATTAATAAGCCAAAAATGATCAAATTTGACATCTTTCGATAGAAAAAACATTTTTTGAAAATTTCCGATTTTTCAACATGAGAGTCATGACTATACAAATCATTGAAATTTTGATCCAAGTAAGTCAAAATGTATACATAGAGGTCGTTTATGACTGGACTAAGTATAAATAAGCCAAAAATGATCAAATTTGACATTTTTCGATAGAAAAAACATTTTTTGAAAATTTCCGATTTTACAACTTAAATGTCATGACTATACAAATCATTGAAATTTTGATCCGAGTAAGTCAAAATGTATACATAGAGGTCCTTTATGACTGGACTAAGTATAAATAAGCCAAAAATGATCAAATTTAACATTTTTCGATAGAAAAAACATTTTTTGAAAATTTTCGATTTTTCCACATGAGAGTCATGACTATACAAATCATTAATATTTTGATCCAAGTAAGTCAAAATGTATACATTGAAGTCGTTTATGACTAGACGAAGTATAAATAAGCCAAAAATGATCAAATTTGACAATTTTCGATAGAAAAAACATTTTTTGAAAATTTCCGATTTTACAACTTGAATGTCATGACTATACAAATCATTGAAATTTTGATCCAAGTAAGTCAAAATGTCTACATAGAGGTCCTTTATGACTGGATTAAGTATAAATAAGCCAAAAATGATCAAATTTGACATTTTTCGATAGAAAAAACATTTTTTGAAAATTTCCGATTTTACAACTAGAATGTCATGACTATACAAATCATTGAAATTTTGATCTAAGTAAGTCAAAATGTATACATAGAGGTCGTTTATGACTGGACTAAGTATAAATAAGCCAAAAATGATCAAATTTGACATTTTTCGATAGAAAAAACATTTTTTGAAAATTTTCGATTTTTCAACATGAGAGTCATGACTATACAAATCATTGAAATTTTGATCCAAGTAAGTCAAAATGTATACATAGAGGTCCTTTATGACTGGACTAAGTATAAATAAGCCAAAAATGATCAAATTTGACATTTTTCGATAGAAAAAACATTTTTTGAAAATTTCCGATTTTTCAACATGAGAGTCATGACTATACAAATCATTGAAATTTTGATCCAAGTAAGTCAAAATGTATACATAGAGGTCCTTTATGACTGGACTAAGTATAAATAAGCCAAAAATGATCAAATTTGACATTTTTCGATAGAAAAAACATTTTTTGAAAATTTATGATTTTTCAACATGAGAGTCATGACTATACAAATCATTGAAATTTTGATCCAAGTAAGTCAAAATGTATACATAGAGGTCCTTTATGACTGGACTAAGTATAAATAAGCCAAAAATGATCAAATTTGACATTTTTCGATAGAAAAAACTTTTTTTGAAAATTTTCGATTTTTCAACATGAGAGTCATGACTATACAAATCATTGAAACTTTGATCCAAGTAAGTCAAAATTTATACATAAAGGTCCTTTATGACTGGACTAAGTATATAAGCCAAAACTGATCAAATTTGACATTTTTCGATAGAAAAAACATTTTTTGAAAATTTCCGATTTTACAACTAGAATGTCATGACTATACAAATCATTGAAATTTTGATCCAAGTAAGTCAAATGTATACATAGAGGTCCTTTATATCTGGACTAAGTATACATAAGCCAAAAATGATCAAATTTGACATTTTTCGATAGAAAAAACATTTTTTGAAAATTTTCGATTTTTCCACATGAGAGTGATGACTATACAAATCATTGAAATTTTGATCCAAGTAGGTCAAAATGTATACATAGAGGTCCTTTATGACTGGACTAAGTATAAATAAGCCAAAAATGATCAAATTTGACATTTTTCGATAGAAAAAACATTTTTTGAAAATTTCCGACTTTACAACTAAAATGTCATGACTATACAAATCATTGAAATTTTGATCCAAGTAAGTCAAAATGTATACATAGAGGTTCTTTATGACTGGACTAAGCATAAATAAGCCAAAAATGATCAAATTTGACATTTTTCGATAGAAAAAACATTTTTTGAAAATTTTCGATTTTTCAACATGAGACTCATGACTTTACAAATCATTGAAATTTTGATCCAAGTAAGTCAAAATGTATACATAGAGGTCCTTTATGACTGGACTAAGTATAAATAAGCCAAAAATGATCAAATTTGACATTTTTCGATAGAAAAAACATTTTTTGAAAATTTTCGATTTTTCAACATGAGACTCATGACTTTACAAATCATTGAAAGTTTGATCCAAGTAAGTCAAAATGTATACATAGAGGTCCTTTATGACTGGACTAAGTATAAATAAGCCAAAAATGATCAAATTTGACATTTTTCGATAGAAAAAACATTTTTTGAAAATTTTCGATTTTTCCACATGATAGTCATGTCTATACAAATCATTGAAATTTTGATCCAGGTAAGTCAAAATGTATACATAGAGGTCCTTTATGACTGGACTAAGTATAAATAAGCAAAAAATGATCAAATTTGACATTTTTCGACTGAAAAAACATTTTTTGAAAATTTCCGATTTTTCAACATGAGAGTTATGACTATACAAATCATTGAAATTTTGATCCAAGTAAGTCAAAATGTATACATAGAGGTCGTTTATGGCTGGACTAAGTATAAATAAGCCAAAAATGATCAAATTTGACATTATTCAATAGAAAAAACATTTTTTGAAAATTTCCGATTTTACAACTAGAATGTCATGACTATACAAATCATTGAAATTTTGATCCAAGTAAGTCAAAATGTATACATAGAGGTCCTTTTTGACTGGACTAAGTATAAATAAGCCAAAAATGATCAAATTTGACATTTTTCGATAAAAAAAACATTTTTTTAAAATTTTCGATTTTTCAACATGAGAGTCATGACTATACAAATCATTGAAATTTTGATCCAAGTAAGTCAAAATGTATACATAGAGGTCGTTTATGACTAGTATAAGTATAAATAAGAAAAAAATGATCAAATTTGACATTTTTCGATAGAAATAACATTTTTTGAAAATTTCCGATTTTACAACTAGGATGTCATGACTATACAAATCATTGAAATTTTGATCCAAGTAAGTCAAAATGTATACATAGAGGTCGTTTATGGCTGGACTAAGTATAAATAAGCCAAAAATGATCAAATTTGACATTTTTCGATAGAAAAAACATTTTTTGAAAATTTCCGATTTTACAACTAGAATGTCATGACTATACAAATCATTGAAATTTTGATCCAAGTAAGTCAAAATGTATACATAGAGGTCCTTTATGACTGGACTAAGTATAAATAAGCCAAAAATGATCAAATTTGACATTTTTCGATAGAAAAAACATTTTTTGAAAATTTCCGATTTTTCAACATGAGAGTCATGAATATACAAATCATTGAAATTTTGATCCAAGTAAGTCAAAATGTATACATAGAGGTGATTTTTGACTGGACTAAGTATAAATAAGCCAAAAATGATCAAATTTGACATTTTTCGATAAAAAAAACATTTTTTGAAAATTTTCGATTTTTCAACATGAGAGTCATGACTATACAAATCATTAAAATTTTGATCCAAGTAAGTCAAAATGTATACATAGAGGTCGTTTATGACTAGACTAAGTATAAATAAGAAAAAAATGATCAAATTTGACATTTTTCGATAGAAAAAACATTTTTTTAAAATTTCCGATTTTACAACTAGAATGTCATGACTATACAAATCATTGAAATTTTGATCCAAGTAAGTCAAAATGTATACATAGAGGTCCTTTATGACTGGACTAAGTATAAATAAGCCAAAAATGATCAAATTTGACATTTTTCGAAAGAAAAAACATTTTTTGAAAATTTCCGATTTTTCAACATGAGAGTTATGACTATACAAATCATTGAAATTTTGATCCAAGTAAGTCAAAATGTATACATAGAGGTCGTTTATGGCTGGACTAAGTATAAATAAGCCAAAAATGATCAAATTTGACATTTTTCGATAGAAAAAACATTTTTTGAAAATTTCCGATTTTACAACTAGAATGTCATGACTATACAAATCATTGAAATTTTGATCCAAGTAAGTCAAAATGTATACATAGAGGTCCTTTATGACTGGACTAAGTATAAATAAGCCAAAAATGATCAAATTTGACATTTTTCGATAGAAAAAACATTTTTTGAAAATTTTCGATTTTTCAACATGAGACTCATGACTTTACAAATCATTGAAAGTTTGATCCAAGTAAGTCAAAATGTATACATAGAGGTCCTTTATGACTGGACTAAGTATAAATAAGCCAAAAATGATCAAATTTGACATTTTTCGATAGAAAAAACATTTTTTGAAAATTTTCGATTTTTCCACATGAGAGTCATGTCTATACAAATCATTGAAATTTTGATCCAGGTAAGTCAAAATTTATACATAGAGGTCCTTTATGACTGGACTAAGTGTAAATAAGCAAAAAATGATCAAATTTGACATTTTTCGACTGAAAAAACATTTTTTGAAAATTTCCGATTTTTCAACATGAGAGTTATGACTATACAAATCATTGAAATTTTGATCCAAGTAAGTCAAAATGTATACATAGAGGTCGTTTATGGCTGGACTAAGTATAAATAAGCCAAAAATGATCAAATTTGACATTTTTCGATAGAAAAAACATTTTTTGGAAATTTCCGATTTTACAACTAGAATGTCATGACCATACAAATCATTGAAATTTTGATCCAAGTAAGTCAAAATGTATACATAGAGGTCCTTTATGACTGGACTAAGTATAAATAAGCCAAAAATGATCAAATTTGACATTTTTCGATAGAAAAAACATTTTTTGAAAATTTTCGATTTTTCAACATGAGACTCATGACTTTACAAATCATTGAAATTTTGATCCAAGTAAGTCAAAATGTATACATAGAGATCCTTAATGACTCTACTAAGTATAAATAAGCCAAAAATGATCAAATTTGACATTTTTCGATAGAAAAAACATTTTTTGAAAATTTTCGATTTTTCAACTAGAATGTCATGACTATACAAATCATTGAAATTTTGATCAAAGTAAGTCAAAATGTATACACAGAGGTCCTTTATGACTGGACTAAGTATAAATAAGCCAAAAATGATCAAATTTGACATTTTTCGATAGAAAAAACATTTTTTGAAAATTTCCGATTTTACAACTTGAATGTCATGACTATACAAATCATTGAAATTTTGATCCAAGTAAGTCAAAATGTATACATAGAGGTCCTTTATGACTGGACTAAGTATAAATAAGCCAAAAATGATCAAATTTGACATTTTTCGATAAAAAAAACATTTTTTGAAAATTTTCGATTTTTCAACATGAGAGTCATGACTATACAAATCATTGAAATTTTGATCCAAGTAAGTCAAAATGTATACATAGAGGTCGTTTATGACTAGACTAAGTATAAATAAGAAAAAAATGATCAAATTTGACATTTTTCGATAGAAATAACATTTTTTGAAAATTTCCGATTTTACAACTAGAATGTCATGACTATACAAATCATTGAAATTTTGATCCAAGTAAGTCAAAATGTATACACAGAGGTCCTTTATGACTGGACTAAGTATAAATAAGCCAAAAATGATCAAATTTGACATTTTTCGATAGAAAAAACATTTTTTGAAAATTTCCGATTTTACAACTAGAATGTCATGACTATACAAATCATTGAAATTTTGATCCAAGTAAGTCAAAAT
>NW_025408336.1:0-43822 GCF_905475395.1 Chrysoperla carnea
ATAAATAAACCAAAAATGAACAAATTTGCCATTTTTCGATAGAAAAAACATTTTTTGAAAATTTTAGATTTTTCAAAATGAGAGTCATGACTATACAAATCATTGAAATTTTGATCCAAGTACGTCAAAGTGTATACATAGAGGTCGTTTATGACTGGACTAAGTATAAATAAGTCCAAAATGATCAAATTTGACATTTTTCGATAGAAAAAACATTTTTTGAAAATTTTCGATTTTTCAACTAGAATGTCATGACTATACAAATCATTGAAATTTTGATCCAAGTAAGTCAAAATGTATACATCGAGGTCGTTTATGACTGGACTAAGTATAAATAAGCCAAAAATGATCAAATTTGACATTTTTCGAGAGAAAAAACAATTTTTGAAAATTTTCGATTTTTCAACTAGAATGTCATGACTATACAAATCATTAAAATTTTGAACCAAGTAAGTCAAAATGTATACATCGAGGTCGTTTATGACTGGACTAAGTATAAATAAGCCAAAAATGATCAAATTTGACATTTTTCGATAGAAAAAACATTTTTTGAATATTTTCGATTTTTCAACTAGAATGTCATGTCTATACAAATCATTGAAATTTTGATCCAAGTAAGTCAAAATGTATACATCGAGGTTGTTTATGACTGGACTAAGTATAAATAAGTCCAAAATGATCAAATTTGACATTTTTCGATAGAAAAAACATTTTTTGAAAATTTTCGATTTTTCAACTAGAATGTCATGACTATACAAATCATTGAAAGTTTGATCCAAGTAAGTCAAAATGTATACATGGAGGTCGTTTATGACTGGACTTAGTATAAATAAGCCAAAAATGATCAAATTTGACATTTGTCGATAGAAAAAACATTCTTTGAAAATTTTAGAATTTTTAACATGAGAGTCATGATTATACAAATCATTGAAATTTTGATCCAAGTAAGTCAAAATGTATACATAGAGATCCTTTATGACAGAACTAAGTATAAATAAGCCAAAAATGATCAAATTTGACATTTTTCGATAGAAAAAACATTTTTTGAAAATTTTCGATTTTTCAACTAGAATGTCATGTCTATACAAATCATTGAAATTTTGATCCAAGTAAGTCAAAATGTATACATCGAGGTCGTTTAAGACTGGACTAAGTATAAATAAACCAAAAATGAACAAATTTGCCATTTTTCGATAGAAAAAACATTTTTTGAAAATTTTAGATTTTTCAAAATGAGAGTCATGACTATACAAATCATTGAAATTTTGATCCAAGTACGTCAAAGTGTATACATAGAGGTCGTTTATGACTGGACTAAGTATATATAAGCCAAAAATGATCAAATTTGACATTTTTCGATAGAAAAAACATTTTTTGAAAATTTTAGATTTTTCAACATGAGAGTCATGACTATACAAATCATTGAAATTTTGATCAAAGTAAGTCATACTGTATACATAGAGGTCGTTCATGACTGGACTAAGTATAAATAAGTCGGAAATGATCAAATTTGACATTTTTCGATAGAAAAAACATTTTTTGAAAATTTTCGATTTTTCAACATGAGAGTCATGACTATACAAATCATTGAAATTTTGATCCAAGTAAGTCAAAATGTAAACATAGAGGTCCTTTATGACAGGACTAAGTATAAATAAGCCAAAAATGATCAAATTTGACATTTTTCGATAGAAAAAACATTTTTTGAAAATTTTCGATTTTTCAACTAGAATGTTATGACTATACAAATCATTGAAATTTTGATCCAAGTAAGTCAAAATGTATACATCGAGGTCGTTTAAGACTGGACTAAGTATAAATAAGCCAAAAATGATCAAATTTGACATTTTTCGATAGAAAAAACATTTTTTGAAAATTTTCGATTTTCAACTAGAATGTCATGACTATACAAATCATTGAAATTTTGATCCAAGTAAGTCAAAATGTAAACATAGAGGTTCTTTATGACAGGACTAATTATAAATAAGCCAAAAATGATCAAATTTGACATTTTTCGATAGAAAAAACATTTTTTGAAAATTTTCGATTTTTCAACTAGAATGTCATGACTATACAAATCATTGAAATTTTGATCCAAGTAAGTCAAAATGTATACATCGAGGTCGTTTAAGACTGGACTAAGTATAAATAAGCCAAAAATGATCAAATTTGACATTTTTCGATATAAAAAACATTTTTTGAAAATTTTCGATTTTTCAACTAGAATGTCATGACTATACAAATCATTGAAATTTTGATCCAAGTAAGTCAAAATGTATACATCGAGGTCGTTTATGACTGGACTAAGTATAAATAAGCCAAAAATAATCAAATTTGACATTTTTTCGATAGAAAAAACATTTTTTGAAAAGTTTAGATTTTTCAACATGAGAGTCATGACTATACAAATCATTGAAATTTTGATCCAAGTAAGTCAAAATGTATACATAGAAATCCTTTATGACAGAACTAAGTATAAATAAGCCAAAAATGATCAAATTTGACATTTTTCGATAGAAAAAACATTTCTTGAAAATATTCGATTTTTCAACTAGAATGTCATGACTATAGAAATCATTGAAATTTTGATCCAAGTAAGTCAAAATGTATACATCGAGGTCGTTTATGACTGGACTAAGTATAAATAAGCCAAAAAATAATCAAATTTGACATTTTTTCGATAGAAAAAACATATTTTGAAAATTTTCGATTTTTCAACATGAGAGTCATGACTATACAAATCATTTAAATTTTGTTCCAAGTAAGTCAAAATGTATACATAGAGGTCCTTTATGACAGAACTTAGTATAAATAAGGAAAAAATAAACAAATTTGACATTTTTCGATAGAAGTAACATTTTTTGAAAATTTTCGATTTTTCAACTAGAATGTCATGACTATACAAATCATTGAAATTTTGATCAAAGTAAGTCAAAATGTATACATAGAGGTCGTTTATGACTGGAAAAGTATAAATAAGCCAAAAATGATCAAATTTGACATTTTTCGATAGAAAAAACATTTTTTGAAAATTTTCGATTTTCAACTAGAATGTCATGACTATACAAATCATTGAAATTTTGATCCAAGTAAGTCAAAATGTATACATCGAGGTCCTTTATGACAGGACTAAGTATAAATAAGCCAAAAATGATCAAATTTGACATTTTTCGATAGAAAAAACATTTTTTGAAAATTTTCGATTTTTCAACATGAGAGTCATGACTATACAAATCATTGAAGTTTTGATCCAAGTAAGTCAAAATGTATACAAACAGGTCCTTTATGACAGGACTGAGTATAAATTGGCCAAAAATAATCAAATTTGACATTTTTCGATAGAAAAAACATTTTTGAAAATTTTCGATTTTTCAACTAGAATGTCATGACTATACAAATCATTGAAATTTTGATCCAATTAAGTCAAAATGTATACATTGAGGTCGTTTATGACTGGACTAAGTATAAATAAGCCAAAAATGATCAAATTTGACATTATTCGATAGAAAAAACATTTTTTGAAAATTTTCAAATTTCAACTAGAATGTCATGACCATACAAATCATTGAAATTTTGATCCAAGTAAGTCAAAATGTATACATCGAGGTCCTTTATGACAGGACTAAGTATAAATAAGCCAAAAATGATCAAATTTGACATTTTTCGATAGAAAAAACATTTTTTGAAAATTTTCGATTTTTCAACTAGAATGTCATGACTATACAAATCATTGAAATTTTGATCCAAATAAGTCAAAATGTATACATAGAGGTCGTTTATGACTGGACTAAGTATAAATGTGTCCAAAATGATCAAATTTGACATTTTTCGATAGAAAAAACATTTTTTGAAAATTTTCGATTTTTCAACTAGAATGTCATGACTATACAAATCATTGAAATTTTGATCCAAGTAAGTCAAAATGTATACATAGAAGTCGTTTATGACTGGACTAAGTATAAATAAGATAAAAATGATCAAATTTGACATTTTTCGATAGAAAAAACATTTTTTGAAAATTTTCGATATTTCAACATGAGAGTCATGACTATACAAATCATTGAAATTTTGATCCAAGTAAGTCAAAATGTATACATAGAGGTCCTTTATGACAGAACTAAGTATAAATAAGCCAAAAATGATCAAATTTGACATTTTTCGATAGAAAAAACATTTTTTGAAAATTTTCGATTTTTCAACATCAGAGTCATGACTATACAAATCATTGAAATTTTGATCCAAGTAAGTCAAAATGTATACATCGAGGTCCTTTATGACAGGACTAAGTATAAATAAGCCAAAAATGATCAAATTTGACATTTTTCGATAGAAAAAACATTTTTTGAAAATTTTCGATTTTTCAACTAGAATGTCATGACTATACAAATCATTGAAATTTTGATCCAAGTAAGTCAAAATGTATACATAGAGGTCGTTTATGACTGGACTAAGTATAAATGTGTCCAAAATGATCAAATTTGACATTTTTCGATAGAAAAAACATTTTTTGAAAATTTTCGATTTTTCAACTAGAATGTCATGACTATACAAATCATTGAAATTTTGATCCAAATAAGTGAAAATGTATACATAGAGGTCGTTTATGACTGGACTAAGTATAAATAAGTCCAAAATGATCAAATTTGACATTTTTCGATAGAAAAACATTTTTTGAAAATTTTCGATATTTCAACATGAGAGTCATGACTATACAAATCATTGAAATTTTGATCCAAGTAAGTCAAAATGTAAACATAGAGGTCCTTTATGACAGGACTAAGTATAAATAAGCCAAAAATGATCAAATTTGACATTTTTCGATAGAAAAAACATTTCTTGAAAATTTTCGATTTTTCAACTAGAATGTCATGACTATAGAAATCATTGAAATTTTGATCCAAGTAAGTCAAAATGTATACATCGAGGTCGTTTATGACTGGACTAAGTATAAATAAGCCAAAAATAATCAAATTTGACATTTTTCGATAGAAAAAACATATTTTGAAAATTTTCGATTTTTCAACATGAGAGTCATGACTATACAAATCATTTAAATTTTGTTCCAAGTAAGTCAAAATGTATACATAGAGGTCCTTTATGACAGAACTTAGTATAAATAAGGAAAAAATAAACAAATTTGACATTTTTCGATAGAAGTAACATTTTTTGAAAATTTTCGATTTTTCAACTAGAATGTCATGACTATACAAATCATTGAAATTTTGATCCAAGTAAGTCAAAATGTATACATAGAGGTCGTTTATGACTGGAAAAGTATAAATAAGCCAAAAATGATCAAATTTGACATTTTTCGATAGAAAAAACATTTTTTGAAAATTTTCGATTTTCAACTAGAATGTCATGACTATACAAATCATTGAAATTTTGATCCAAGTAAGTCAAAATGTATACATCGAGGTCGTTTAAGACTGGACTAAGTATAAATAAGCCAAAAATGATCAAATTTGACATTTTTCGATAGAAAAAACATTTTTTGAAAATTTTCGATTTTTCAACATGAGAGTCATGACTATACAAATCATTGAAGTTTTGATCCAAGTAAGTCAAAATGTATACAAACAGGTCCTTTATGACAGGACTGAGTATAAATTGGCCAAAAATAATCAAATTTGACATTTTTCGATAGAAAAAACATTTTTGAAAATTTTCGATTTTTCAACTAGAATGTCATGACTATACAAATCATTGAAATTTTGATCCAATTAAGTCAAAATGTATACATTGAGGTCGTTTATGACTGGACTAAGTATAAATAAGCCAAAAATGATCAAATTTGACATTATTCGATAGAAAAAACATTTTTTGAAAATTTTCAAATTTCAACTAGAATGTCATGACCATACAAATCATTGAAATTTTGATCCAAGTAAGTCAAAATGTATACATCGAGGTCCTTTATGACAGGACTAAGTATAAATAAGCCAAAAATGATCAAATTTGACATTTTTCGATAGAAAAAACATTTTTTGAAAATTTTCGATTTTTCAACTAGAATGTCATGACTATACAAATCATTGAAATTTTGATACAAATAAGTCAAAATGTATACATAGAGGTCGTTTATGACTGGACTAAGTATAAATGTGTCCAAAATGATCAAATTTGACATTTTTCGATAGAAAAAACATTTTTTGAAAATTTTCGATTTTTCAACTAGAATGTCATGACTATACAAATCATTGAAATTTTGATCCAAGTAAGTCAAAATGTATACATAGAAGTCGTTTATGACTGGACTAAGTATAAATAAGATAAAAATGATCAAATTTGACATTTTTCGATAGAAAAAACATTTTTTGAAAATTTTCGATATTTCAACATGAGAGTCATGACTATACAAATCATTGAAATTTTGATCCAAGTAAGTCAAAATGTATACATAGAGGTCCTTTATGACAGAACTAAGTATAAATAAGCCAAAAATGATCAAATTTGACATTTTTCGATAGAAAAAACATTTTTTGAAAATTTTCGATTTTTCAACATCAGAGTCATGACTATACAAATCATTGAAATTTTGATCCAAGTAAGTCAAAATTTATACATCGAGGTCGTTTATGACTGGACTAAGTATAAATAAGCCAAAAATGATCAAATTTGACATTTTTCGATGGAAAAAACATTTTTTGAAAATTTTCGATTTTTCAACATGAGAGTCATGACTGTACAAATCATTGAAATTGTGATACAAGTAAGTCAAAATGTATACATAGAGGTCCTTTATGACAGGACTAAATATAAATAAGCCAATAATGATCAAATTTGACATTTTTCGATAGAAAAAACATTTTTTGAAAATTTTCGATTTTTCAACTAGAATGTCATGACTATACAAATCATTGAAATTTTGATCCAAGTAAGTCAAAATGTATACATAGAGGTCCTTTATGACAGGACTTAGTATAAATAAGGAAAAAATAAACAAATTTGACATTTTTCGATAGAAAAAACATTTTTTGAAAATTTTCGATTTTTCAACCAGAATGTCATGACTATACAAATCATTAAAATTTTGATCCAAGTAAGTCAAAATGTATACATCGAGGTCGTTTATGACTGGACTAAGTTTAAATAAGCCAAAAATGATCAAATTTGACATTTTTCGATAGAAAAACATTTTTTTAAAATTTTAGATTTTTCACCATGAGAGTCATGACTATACAAGTCATTGAAATTTTGATCCAAGTAAGTCAAAATGTATACATAGAGGTCCTTTATGACTGGACTAAGTATAAATAAGCCAAAAATGATCAAATTTGACATTTTTCGATATAAAAAACATTTTTTGAAAATTTTCGATTTTTGAACTAGAATGTCATGACTATACAAATCATTGAAATTTTGATCCAAGTAAGTTAAAATGTATACATCGAGGTCCTTTATGACAGGACTAAGTATAAATAAGCCAAAAATGATCAAATTTGACATTTTTCGATAGAAAAAACATTTTTTGAAAATTTTCGATTTTTCAACTAGAATGTAATGACTATACAAATCATTGAAATTTTGATCCAAGTAAGTCAAAATGTATACATAGAGGTCGTTTATGACTGGACTAAGTAAAAATAAGTCCAAAATGATCAAATTTGACATTTTTCGATAGAAAAAACATTTTTTGAAAATTTTCGATTTTTGAACATGAGAGTCATGACTATACAAATCATTTAAATTTTGATCCAAGTAAGTCAAAATGTATACATCGAGGTCGTTTATGACTGGACTAAGTATAAATAAGTCCAAAATAATCAAATTTGACATTTTTCGATAGAAAAAACATTTTTTGAAAATTTTCGATTTTTCAACTAGAATGTCCTGACTATACAAATCATTGAAAGTTTGATCCAAGTAAGTCAAAATGTATACATGGAGGTCGTTTATGACTGGACTAAGTATATAAAAGCCAAAAATGATCAAATTTGACATTTTTCGATAGAAAAAACATTTTTTGAAAATTTTCGATTTTTCAACATGAGAGTCATGACTATACAAATCATTGAAATTTTGAGCCAAGTTGGTCAAAATGTATACTTAGAGGTCCTTTATGACAGGACTAAGTATAAATAAGCCAAAAATGATCAAATTTGACATTTTTCGATAGAAAAACCATTTTTTGAAAATTTTCGATTTTTCAACTAGAATGTCATGACTATACAAATCATTGAAATTTTGAGCCAAGTTGGTCAAAATGTATACTTAGAGGTCCTTTATGACAGGACTAAGTATAAATAAGCCAAAAATGATCAAATTTGACATTTTTCGATAGAAAAAACATTTTTTGAAAATTTTCGATTTTTCAACTAGAATGTCATGACTATACAAATCATTGAAATTTTGATCCAAGTAAGTCAAAATGTATACATCGAGGTCGTTTATGACTGGACTAAGTATAAATAAGCCAAAAATGATCAAATTTGACATTTTTCGATAGAAAAAACATTTTTTGAAAATTTTCGATTTTTCAACTAGAATGTCATGACTATACAAATCATTGAAATTTTGATCCAAGTAAGTCAAAATGTATACATCGAGGTCGTTTATGACTGGACTAAGTATAAATAAGCCAAAAATAATCAAATTTGACATTTTTCGATAGAAAAAACATATTTTGAAAATTTTCGATTTTTCAACATGAGAGTCATGACTATACAAATCATTTAAATTTTGTTCCAAGTAAGTCAAAATGTATACATAGAGGTCCTTTATGACAGGACTTAGTATAAATAAGGAAAAAATAAACAAATTTGACATTTTTCGATAGAAGTAACATTTTTTGAAAATTTTCGATTTTTCAACTAGAATGTCATGACTATACAAATCATTGAAATTTTGATCCAAGTAAGTCAAAATGTATACATAGAGGTCGTTTATGACTGGAAAAGTATAAATAAGCCAAAAATGATCAAATTTGACAATTTTCGATAGAAAAAACATTTTTTGAAAATTTTCGATATTCAACTAGAATGTCATGACTATACAAATCATTGAAATTTTGATCCAAGTAAGTCAAAATGTATACATCGAGGTCGTTTAAGACTGGACTAAGTATAAATAAGCCAAAAATGATCAAATTTGACATTTTTCGATAGAAAAAACATTTTTTGAAAATTTTCGATTTTTCAACATGAGAGTCATGACTATACAAATCATTGAAGTTTTGATCCAAGTAAGTCAAAATGTATACAAACAGGTCCTTTATGACAGGACTGAGTATAAATTAGCCAAAAATAATCAAATTTGACATTTTTCGATAGAAAAAACATTTTTGAAAATTTTCGATTTTTCAACTAGAATGTCATGACTATACAAATCATTGAAATTTTGATCCAAGTAAGTCAAAATGTATACATTGAGGTCGTTTATGACTGGACTAAGTATAAATAAGCCAAAAATGATCAAATTTGACATTATTCGATAGAAAAAACATTTTTTGAAAATTTTCAAATTTCAACTAGAATGTCATGACCATACAAATCATTGAAATTTTGATCCAAGTAAGTCAAAATGTATACATCGAGGTCCTTTATGACAGGACTAAGTATAAATAAGCCAAAAATGATCAAATTTGACATTTTTCGGTAGAAAAAACATTTTTTGAAAATTTTCGATTTTTCAACTAGAATGTCATGACTATACAAATCATTGAAATTTTGATCCAAGTAAGTCAAAATGTATACATAGAGGTCGTTTATGACTGGACTAAGTATAAATGTGTCCAAAATGATCAAATTTGACATTTTTCGATAGAAAAAACATTTTTTGAAAATTTTCGATTTTTCAACTAGAATGTCATGACAATACAAATCATTGAAATTTTGATCCAAGTAAGTCAAAATGTATACATAGAGGTCCTTTATGACAGGACTTAGTATAAATAAGGAAAAAATAAACAAATTTGACATTTTTCGATAGAAAAAACATTTTTTGAAAATTTTCGATTTTTCAACCAGAATGTCATGACTATACAAATCATTGAAATTTTGATCCAAGTAAGTCAAAATGTATACATCGAGGTCGTTTATGACTGGACTAAGTATAAATGAGCCAAAAATGGTCAAATTTAACATTTTTCGATAGAAAAAACATTTTTTGAAAATTTTCGATTTTTCAACATCAGAGTCATGACTATACAAATCATTGAAATTTTGATCCAAGTAAGTCAAAATGTATACATCGAGGTCGTTTATGACTGGACTAAGTATATAAAAGCCAAAAATGATCAAATTTGACATTTTTCGATAGAAAAAACATTTTTTGAAAATTTTCGAATTTTCAACATGAGAGTCATCACTGTACAAATCATTGAAATTTTGATCCAAGTAAGTCAAAATGTATACATAGAGGTCCTTTATGACAGGACTAAATATAAATAAGCCAATAATGATCAAATTTGACATTTTTCGATAGAAAAAACATTTTTTGAAAATTTTCGATTTTTCAACTAGAATGTCATGACTATACAAATCATTGAAATTTTGATCCAAGTAAGTCAAAATGTATACATAGAGGTCGTTTATGACTGGACTAAGTATAAATAAGTCCAAAATGATCAAATTTGACATTTTTCGATAGAAAAAACATTTTTTGAAAATTTTCGATTTTTCAACTAGAATGTCATGACTATACAAATCATTGAAATTTTGATCCAAGTAAGTCAAAATGTATACATCGAGGTCGTTTATGACTGGACTAAGTATAAATAAGCCAAAAATGATCAAATTTGACATTTTTCGATAGAAAAAACATTTTTTGAAAATTTTCGATTTTTCAACTAGAATGTCATGACTATACAAATCATTGAAATTTTGATCCAAGTAAGTCAAAATGTATACATCGAGGTCGTTTTTGACTGGACTAAGTATAAATAAGCCAAAAATAATCAAATTTGACATTTTTCGATAGAAAAAACATTTTTTGGAAATTTTAGATTTTTCAACATGAGAGTCATGACTATACAAATCATTGAAATTTTGATCCAAGTAAGTCAAAATGTATACATCGAGGTCGTTTATGACTGGACTAAGTATAAATAAGCCAAAAATAATCAAATTTGACATTTTTCGATAGAAAAAAACATTTTTTGGAAATTTTAGATTTTTCAACATGAGAGTCATGACTATACAAATCATTGAAATTTTGATCCAAGTAAGTCAAAATGTATACATAGAAATCCTTTATGACAGAACTAAGTATAAATAAGCCAAAAATGATCAAATTTGACATTTTTCGATAGAAAAAAACATTTCTTGAAAATTTTCGATTTTTCAACTGGAATGTCATGACTATAGAAATCATTGAAATTTTGATCCAAGTAAGTCAAAATGTATACATCGAGGTCGTTTATGACTGGACTAAGTATAAATAAGCCAAAAATAATCAAATTTGACATTTTTCGATAGAAAAAACATATTTTGAAAATTTTCGATTTTTCAACATGAGAGTCATGACTATACAAATCATTTAAATTTTGTTCCAAGTAAGTCAAAATGTATACATAGAGGTCCTTTATGACAGGACTTAGTATAAATAAGGAAAAAATAAACAAATTTGACATTTTTCGATAGAAGTAACATTTTTTGAAAATTTTCGATTTTTCAACTAGAATGTCATGACTATACAAATCATTGAAATTTTGATCCAAGTAAGTCAAAATGTATACATAGAGGTCGTTTATGACTGGAAAAGTATAAATAAGCCAAAAATGATCAAATTTGACAATTTTCGATAGAAAAAACATTTTTTGAAAATTTTCGATATTCAACTAGAATGTCATGACTATACAAATCATTGAAATTTTGATCCAAGTAAGTCAAAATGTATACATCTAGGTCGTTTAAGACTGGACTAAGTATAAATAAGCCAAAAATGATCAAATTTGACATTTTTCGATAGAAAAAACATTTTTTGAAAATTTTCGATTTTTCAACATGAGAGTCATGACTATACAAATCATTGAAGTTTTGATCCAAGTAAGTCAAAATGTATACAAACAGGTCCTTTATGACAGGACTGAGTATAAATTAGCCAAAAATAATCAAATTTGACATTTTTCGATAGAAAAAACATTTTTGAAAATTTTCGATTTTTCAACTAGAATGTCATGACTATACAAATCATTGAAATTTTGATCCAATTAAGTCAAAATGTATACATTGAGGTCGTTTATGACTGGACTAAGTATAAATAAGCCAAAAATGATCAAATTTGACATTATTCGATAGAAAAAACATTTTTTGGAAATTTTAGATTTTTCAACATGAGAGTCATGACTATACAAATCATTGAAATTTTGATCCAAGTAAGTCAAAATGTATACATAGAAATCCTTTATGACAGAACTAAGTATAAATAAGCCAAAAATGATCAAATTTGACATTTTTCGATAGAAAAAACATTTCTTGAAAATTTTCGATTTTTCAACTAGAATGTCATGACTATAGAAATCATTGAAATTTTGATCCAAGTAAGTCAAAATGTATACATCGAGGTCGTTTATGACTGGACTAAGTATAAATAAGCCAAAAATAATCAAATTTGACATTTTTCGATAGAAAAAACATATTTTGAAAATTTTCGATTTTTCAACATGAGAGTCATGACTATACAAATCATTTAAATTTTGTTCCAAGTAAGTCAAAATGTATACATAGAGGTCCTTTATGACAGGACTTAGTATAAAACAGGAAAAAATAAACAAATTTGACATTTTTCGATAGAAGTAACATTTTTTGAAAATTTTCGATTTTTCAACTAGAATGTCATGACTATACAAATCATTGAAATTTTGATCCAAGTAAGTCAAAATGTATACATAGAGGTCGTTTATGACTGGAAAAGTATAAATAAGCCAAAAATGATCAAATTTGACAATTTTCGATAGAAAAAACATTTTTTGAAAATTTTCGATTTTCAACTAGAATGTCATGACTGTACAAATCACTGAAATTTTGATCCAAGTAAGTCAAAATGTATACATCGAGGTCGTTTAAGACTGGACTAAGTATAAATAAGCCAAAAATGATCAAATTTGACATTTTTCGATAGAAAAAACATTTTTTGAAAATTTTCGATTTTTCAACATGAGAGTCATGACTATACAAATCATTGAAGTTTTGATCCAAGTAAGTCAAAATGTATACAAACAGGTCCTTTATGACAGGACTGAGTATAAATTAGCCAAAAATGATCAAATTTGACATTTTTCGATAGAAAAAACATTTTTGAAAATTTTCGATTTTTCAACTAGAATGTCATGACTATACAAATCATTGAAATTTTGATCCAATTAAGTCAAAATGTATACATTGAGGTCGTTTATGACTGGACTAAGTATAAATAAGCCAAAAATGATCAAATTTGACATTATTCGATAGAAAAAACATTTTTTGAAAATTTTCAAATTTCAACTAGAATGTCATGACCATACAAATCATTGAAATTTTGATCCAAGTAAGTCAAAATGTATACATCGAGGTCCTTTATGACAGGACTAAGTATAAATAAGCCAAAAATGATCAAATTTGACATTTTTCGATAGAAAAAACATTTTTTGAAAATTTTCGATTTTTCAACTAGAATGTCATGACTATACAAATCATTGAAATTTTGATCCAAGTAAGTCAAAATGTATACATAGAGGTCGTTTATGACTGGACTAAGTATAAATGTGTCCAAAATGATCAAATTTGACATTTTTCGATAGAAAAAACATTTTTTGAAAATTTTCGATTTTTCAACTAGAATGTCATGACAATACAAATCATTGAAATTTTGATCCAAGTAAGTCAAAATGTATACATAGAGGTCCTTTATGACAGGACTTAGTATAAATAAGGAAAAAATAAACAAATTTGACATTTTTCGATAGAAAAAACATTTTTTGAAAATTTTCGATTTTTCAACCAGAATGTCATGACTATACAAATCATTGAAATTTTGATCCAAGTAAGTCAAAATGTATACATCGAGGTCGTTTATGACTGGACTAAGTATAAATGAGCCAAAAATGGTCAAATTTAACATTTTTCGATAGAAAAAACATTTTTTGAAAATTTTCGATTTTTCAACATCAGAGTCATGACTATACAAATCATTGAAATTTTGATCCAAGTAAGTCAAAATGTATACATCGAGGTCGTTTATGACTGGACTAAGTATATAAAAGCCAAAAATGATCAAATTTGACATTTTTCGATAGAAAAAACATTTTTTGAAAATTTTCGATTTTTCAACATGAGAGTCATGACTGTACAAATCATTGAAATTTTGATCCAAGTAAGTCAAAATGTATACATAGAGGTCCTTTATGACAGGACTAAATATAAATAAGCCAATAATGATCAAATTTGACATTTTTCGATAGAAAAAACATTTTTTGAAAATTTTCGATTTTTCAACTAGAATGTCATGACTATACAAATCATTGAAATTTTGATCCAAGTAAGTCAAAATGTATACATAGAGGTCGTTTATGACTGGACTAAGTATAAATAAGTCCAAAATGATCAAATTTGACATTTTTCGATAGAAAAAACATTTTTTGAAAATTTTCGATTTTTCAACTAGAATGTCATGACTATACAAATCATTGAAATTTTGATCCAAGTAAGTCAAAATGTATACATCGAGGTCGTTTATGACTGGACTAAGTATAAATAAGCCAAAAATGATCAAATTTGACATTTTTCGATAGAAAAAACATTTTTTGAAAATTTTCGATTTTTCAACTAGAATGTCATGACTATACAAATCATTGAAATTTTGATCCAAGTAAGTCAAAATGTATACATCGAGGTCGTTTATGACTGGACTAAGTATAAATAAGCCAAAAATAATCAAATTTGACATTTTTCGATAGAAAAAACATTTTTTGGAAATTTTAGATTTTTCAACATGAGAGTCATGACTATACAAATCATTGAAATTTTGATCCAAGTAAGTCAAAATGTATACATAGAAATCCTTTATGACAGAACTAAGTATAAATAAGCCAAAAATGATCAAATTTGACATTTTTCGATAGAAAAAACATTTCTTGAAAATTTTCGATTTTTCAACTAGAATGTCATGACTATAGAAATCATTGAAATTTTGATCCAAGTAAGTCAAAATGTATACATCGAGGTCGTTTATGACTGGACTAAGTATAAATAAGCCAAAAATAATCAAATTTGACATTTTTCGATAGAAAAAACATATTTTGAAAATTTTCGATTTTTCAACATGAGAGTCATGACTATACAAATCATTTAAATTTTGTTCCAAGTAAGTCAAAATGTATACATAGAGGTCCTTTATGACAGGACTTAGTATAAATAAGGAAAAAATAAACAAATTTGACATTTTTCGATAGAAGTAACATTTTTTGAAAATTTTCGATTTTTCAACTAGAATGTCATGACTATACAAATCATTGAAATTTTGATCCAAGTAAGTCAAAATGTATACATAGAGGTCGTTTATGACTGGAAAAGTATAAATAAGCCAAAAATGATCAAATTTGACAATTTTCGATAGAAAAAACATTTTTTGAAAATTTTCGATTTTCAACTAGAATGTCATGACTATACAAATCATTGAAATTTTGATCCAAGTAAGTCAAAATGTATACATCGAGGTCGTTTAAGACTGGACTAAGTATAAATAAGCCAAAAATGATCAAATTTGACATTTTTCGATAGAAAAAACATTTTTTGAAAATTTTCGATTTTTCAACATGAGAGTCATGACTATACAAATCATTGAAGTTTTGATCCAAGTAAGTCAAAATGTATACAAACAGGTCCTTTATGACAGGACTGAGTATAAATTAGCCAAAAATAATCAAATTTGACATTTTTCGATAGAAAAAACATTTTTGAAAATTTTCGATTTTTCAACTAGAATGTCATGACTATACAAATCATTGAAATTTTGATCCAATTAAGTCAAAATGTATACATTGAGGTCGTTTATGACTGGACTAAGTATAAATAAGCCAAAAATGATCAAATTTGACATTATTCGATAGAAAAAACATTTTTTGGAAATTTTAGATTTTTCAACATGAGAGTCATGACTATACAAATCATTGAAATTTTGATCCAAGTAAGTCAAAATGTATACATAGAAATCCTTTATGACAGAACTAAGTATAAATAAGCCAAAAATGATCAAATTTGACATTTTTCGATAGAAAAAACATTTCTTGAAAATTTTCGATTTTTCAACTAGAATGTCATGACTATAGAAATCATTGAAATTTTGATCCAAGTAAGTCAAAATGTATACATCGAGGTCGTTTATGACTGGACTAAGTATAAATAAGCCAAAAATAATCAAATTTGACATTTTTCGATAGAAAAAACATATTTTGAAAATTTTCGATTTTTCAACATGAGAGTCATGACTATACAAATCATTTAAATTTTGTTCCAAGTAAGTCAAAATGTATACATAGAGGTCCTTTATGACAGGACTTAGTATAAATAAGGAAAAAATAAACAAATTTGACATTTTTCGATAGAAGTAACATTTTTTGAAAATTTTCGATTTTTCAACTAGAATGTCATGACTATACAAATCATTGAAATTTTGATCCAAGTAAGTCAAAATGTATACATAGAGGTCGTTTATGACTGGAAAAGTATAAATAAGCCAAAAATGATCAAATTTGACAATTTTCGATAGAAAAAACATTTTTTGAAAATTTTCGATTTTCAACTAGAATGTCATGACTGTACAAATCACTGAAATTTTGATCCAAGTAAGTCAAAATGTATACATCGAGGTCGTTTAAGACTGGACTAAGTATAAATAAGCCAAAAAGGATCAAATTTGACATTTTTCGATAGAAAAAACATTTTTTGAAAATTTTCGATTTTTCAACATGAGAGTCATGACTATACAAATCATTGAAGTTTTGATCCAAGTAAGTCAAAATGTATACAAACAGGTCCTTTATGACAGGACTGAGTATAAATTAGCCAAAAATAATCAAATTTGACATTTTTCGATAGAAAAAACATTTTTGAAAATTTTCGATTTTTCAACTAGAATGTCATGACTATACAAATCATTGAAATTTTGATCCAATTAAGTCAAAATGTATACATTGAGGTCGTTTATGACTGGACTAAGTATAAATAAGCCAAAAATGATCAAATTTGACATTATTCGATAGAAAAAACATTTTTTGGAAATTTTAGATTTTTCAACATGAGAGTCATGACTATACAAATCATTGAAATTTTGATCCAAGTAAGTCAAAATGTATACATAGAAATCCTTTATGACAGAACTAAGTATAAATAAGCCAAAAATGATCAAATTTGACATTTTTCGATAGAAAAAACATTTCTTGAAAATTTTCGATTTTTCAACTAGAATGTCATGACTATAGAAATCATTGAAATTTTGATCCAAGTAAGTCAAAATGTATACATCGAGGTCGTTTATGACTGGACTAAGTATAAATAAGCCAAAAATAATCAAATTTGACATTTTTCGATAGAAAAAACATATTTTGAAAATTTTCGATTTTTCAACATGAGAGTCATGACTATACAAATCATTTAAATTTTGTTCCAAGTAAGTCAAAATGTATACATAGAGGTCCTTTATGACAGGACTTAGTATAAATAAGGAAAAAATAAACAAATTTGACATTTTTCGATAGAAGTAACATTTTTTGAAAATTTTCGATTTTTCAACTAGAATGTCATGACTATACAAATCATTGAAATTTTGAACCAAGTAAGTCAAAATGTATACATAGAGGTCGTTTATGACTGGAAAAGTATAAATAAGCCAAAAATGATCAAATTTGACAATTTTCGATAGAAAAAACATTTTTTGAAAATTTTCGATTTTCAACTAGAATGTCATGACTGTACAAATCACTGAAATTTTGATCCAAGTAAGTCAAAATGTATACATCGAGGTCGTTTAAGACTGGACTAAGTATAAATAAGCCAAAAATGATCAAATTTGACATTTTTCGATAGAAAAAACATTTTTTGAAAATTTTCGATTTTTCAACATGAGAGTCATGACTATACAAATCATTGAAGTTTTGATCCAAGTAAGTCAAAATGTATACAAACAGGTCCTTTATGACAGGACTGAGTATAAATTAGCCAAAAATAATCAAATTTGACATTTTTCGATAGAAAAAACATTTTTGAAAATTTTCGATTTTTCAACTAGAATGTCATGACTATACAAATCATTGAAATTTTGATCCAAGTAAGTCAAAATGTATACATAGAGGTCGTTTATGACTGGACTAAGTATAAATGTGTCCAAAATGATCAAATTTGACATTTTTCGATAGAAAAAACATTTTTTGAAAATTTTCGATTTTTCAACTAGAATGTCATGACAATACAAATCATTGAAATTTTGATCCAAGTAAGTCAAAATGTATACATAGAGGTCCTTTATGACAGGACTTAGTATAAATAAGGAAAAAATAAACAAATTTGACATTTTTCGATAGAAAAAACATTTTTTGAAAATTTTCGATTTTTCAACTAGAATGTCATGACTATACAAATCATTGAAATTTTGATCCAAGTAAGTCAAAATGTATACATCGAGGTCGTTTATGACTGGACTAAGTATAAATGAGCCAAAAATGGTCAAATTTAACATTTTTCGATAGAAAAAACATTTTTTGAAAATTTTCGATTTTTCAACATCAGAGTCATGACTATACAAATCATTGAAATTTTGATCCAAGTAAGTCAAAATGTATACATCGAGGTCGTTTATGACTGGACTAAGTATATAAAAGCCAAAAATGATCAAATTTGACATTTTTCGATAGAAAAAACATTTTTTGAAAATTTTCGATTTTTCAACATGAGAGTCATGACTGTACAAATCATTGAAATTTTGATCCAAGTAAGCCAAAATGTATACATAGAGGTCCTTTATGACAGGACTAAATATAAATAAGCCAATAATGATCAAATTTGACATTTTTCGATAGAAAAAACATTTTTTGAAAATTTTCGATTTTTCAACTAGAATGTCATGACTATACAAATCATTGAAATTTTGATCCAAGTAAGTCAAAATGTATACATAGAGGTCGTTTATGACTGGACTAAGTATAAATAAGTCCAAAATGATCAAATTTGACATTTTTCGATAGAAAAAACATTTTTTGAAAATTTTCGATTTTTCAACTAGAATGTCATGACTATACAAATCATTGAAATTTTGATCCAAGTAAGTCAAAATGTATACATCGAGGTCGTTTATGACTGGACTAAGTATAAATAAGCCAAAAATGATCAAATTTGACATTTTTCGATAGAAAAAACATTTTTTGAAAATTTTCGATTTTTCAACTAGAATGTCATGACTATACAAATCATTGAAATTTTGATCCAAGTAAGTCAAAATGTATACATCGAGGTCGTTTATGACTGGACTAAGTATAAATAAGCCAAAAATAATCAAATTTGACATTTTTCGATAGAAAAAACATTTTTTGGAAATTTTAGATTTTTCAACATGAGAGTCATGACTATACAAATCATTGAAATTTTGATCCAAGTAAGTCAAAATGTATACATAGAAATCCTTTATGACAGAACTAAGTATAAATAAGCCAAAAATGATCAAATTTGACATTTTTCGATATAAAAAAATCTTTAAATATTTTCGATTTTTCAACTGGAATGTCATGACTATAGAAATCATTGAAATTTTGATCCAAGTAAGTCAAAATGTATACATCGAGGTCGTTTATGACTGGACTAAGTATAAATAAGCCAAAAATAATCAAATTTGACATTTTTCGATAGAAAAAACATATTTTGAAAATTTTCGATTTTTCAACATGAGAGTCATGACTATACAAATCATTTAAATTTTGTTCCAAGTAAGTCAAAATGTATACATAGAGGTCCTTTATGACAGGACTTAGTATAAATAAGGAAAAAATAAACAAATTTGACATTTTTCGATAGAAATAACATTTTTTGAAAATTTTCGATTTTTCAACTAGAATGTCATGACTATACAAATCATTGAAATTTTGATCCAAGTAAGTCAAAATGTATACATAGAGGTCGTTTATGACTGGAAAAGTATAAATAAGCCAAAAATGATCAAATTTGACATTTTTCGATAGAAAAAACATTTTTTGAAAATTTTCGATTTTCAACTAGAATGTCATGACTATACAAATCATTGAAATTTTGATCCAAGTAAGTCAAAATGTATACATCGAGGTCGTTTAAGACTGGACTAAGTATAAATAAGCCAAAAATGATCAAATTTGACATTTTTCGATAGAAAAAACATTTTTTGAAAATTTTCGATTTTTCAACATGAGAGTCATGACTATACAAATCATTGAAGTTTTGATCCAAGTAAGTCAAAATGTATACAAAGAGGTCCTTTATGACAGGACTGAGTATAAATTAGCCAAAAATGATCAAATTTGACATTTTTCGATAGAAAAAACATTTTTGAAAATTTTCGATTTTTCAACTAGAATGTCATGACTATACAAATCATTGAAATTTTGATCCAAGTAAGTCAAAATGTATACATTGAGGTCGTTTATGACTGGACTAAGTATAAATAAGCCAAAAATGATCAAATTTGACATTATTCGATAGAAAAAACATTTTTTGAAAATTTTCAAATTTCAACTAGAATGTCATGACCATACAAATCATTGAAATTTTGATCCAAGTAAGTCAAAATGTATACATCGAGGTCCTTTATGACAGGACTAAGTATAAATAAGCCAAAAATGATCAAATTTGACATTTTTCGATAGAAAAAAACATTTTTTGAAAATTTTCGATTTTTCAACTAGAATGTCATGACTATACAAATCATTGAAATTTTGATCCAAGTAAGTCAAAATGTATACATAGAGGTCGTTTATGACTGGACTAAGTATAAATGTGTCCAAAATGATCAAATTTGATCATTTTTCGATAGAAAAAAACATTTTTTGAAAATTTTCGATTTTTCAACTAGAATGTCATGACTATACAAATCATTGAAATTTTGATCCAAGTAAGTCAAAATGTATACATAGAAGTCGTTTATGACCGGACTAAGTATAAATAAGATAAAAATGATCAAATTTGACATTTTTCGATAGAAAAAAACATTTTTTGAAAATTTTCGATATTTCAACATGAGAGTCATGACTATACAAATCATTGAAATTTTGATCCAAGTAAGTCAAAATGTATACATAGAGGTCCTTTATGACAGAACTAAGTATAAATAAGCCAAAAATGATCAAATTTGACATTTTTCGATAGAAAAAACATTTTTTGAAAATTTTCGATTTTTCAACATCAGAGTCATGACTATACAAATCATTGAAATTTTGATCCAAGTAAGTCAAAATGTATACATCGAGGTCGTTTATGACTGGACTAAGTATAAATAAGCCAAAAATGATCAAATTTGACATTTTTCGATGGAAAAAACATTTTTTGAAAATTTTCGATTTTTCAACATGAGAGTCATGACTGTACAAATCATTGAAATTTTGATCCAAGCAAGTCAAAATGTATACATAGAGGTCCTTTATGACAGGACTAAATATAAATAAGCCAATAATGATCAAATTTGACATTTTTCGATAGAAAAAACATTTTTTGAAAATTTTCGATTTTTCAACTAGAATGTCATGACTATACAAATCATTGAAATTTTGATCCAAGTAAGTCAAAATGTATACATAGAGGTCGTTTATGACTGGACTAAGTATAAATAAGTCCAAAATGATCAAATTTGACATTTTTCGATAGAAAAAACATTTTTTGAAAATTTTCGATTTTTCAACTAGAATGTCATGACTATACAAATCATTGAAATTTTGATCCAAGTAAGTCAAAATGTATACATAGAGGTCCTTTATGACAGGACTTAGTATAAATAAGGAAAAAATAAACAAATTTGACATTTTTCGATAGAAAAAACATTTTTTGAAAATTTTCGATTTTTCAACTAGAATGTCATGACTATACAAATCATTGAAATTTTGATCCAAGTAAGTTAAAATGTATACATCGAGGTCGTTTATGACAGGACTAAGTATAAATGAGCCAAAAATGATCAAATTTGACATTTTTCGATATAAAAAACATTTTTTGAAAATTTTCGATTTTTCAACTAGAATGTCATGACTATACAAATCATTGAAATTTTGATCCAAGTAAGTTAAAATGTATACATCGAGGTCCTTTATGACAGGACTAAGTATAAATAAGCCAAAAATGATCAAATTTGACATTTTTCGATAGAAAAAACATTTTTTGAAAATTTTCGATTTTTCAACTAGAATGTAATGACTATACAAATCATTGAAATTTTGATCCAAGTAAGTCAAAATGTATACATAGAGGTCGTTTATGACTGGACTAAGTAAAAATAAGTCCAAAATGATCAAATTTGACATTTTTCGATAGAAAAAACATTTTTTGAAAATTTTCGATTTTTGAACATGAGAGTCATGACTATACAAATCATTTAAATTTTGATCCAAGTAAGTCAAAATGTATACATCGAGGTCGTTTATGACTGGACTAAGTATAAATAAGTCCAAAATAATCAAATTTGACATTTTTCGATAGAAAAAAACATTTTTTGAAAATTTTCGATTTTTCAACTAGAATGTCATGACTATACAAATCATTGAAAGTTTGATCCAAGTAAGTCAAAATGTATACATGGAGGTCGTTTATGACTGGACTAAGTATATATAAGCCAAAAATGATCAAATTTGACATTTTTCGATAGAAAAAACATTTTTTGAAAATTTTCGATTTTTCAACATGAGAGTCATGACTATACAAATCATTGAAATTTTGAGCCAAGTTGGTCAAAATGTATACTTAGTGGTCCTTTATGACAGGACTAAGTATAAATAAGCCAAAAATGATCAAATTTGACATTTTTCGATAGAAAAAACATTTTTTGAAAATTTTCGATTTTTCAACTAGAATGTCATGACTATACAAATCATTGAAATTTTGATCCAAGTAAGTCAAAATGTATACATCGAGGTCGTTTATGACTGGACTAAGTATAAATAAGCCAAAAATGATCAAATTTGACATTTTTCGATAGAAAAAACATTTTTTGAAAATTTTCGATTTTTCAACTAGAATGTCATGACTATACAAATCATTGAAATTTTGATCCAAGTAAGTCAAAATGTATACATCGAGGTCGTTTATGACTGGACTAAGTATAAATAAGCCAAAAATAATCAAATTTGACATTTTTCGATAGAAAAAAACATTTTTTGAAAATTTTAGATTTTTCAACATGAGAGTCATGACTATACAAATCATTGAAATTTTGATCCAAGTAAGTCAAAATGTATACATAGAGGTCCTTTATGACAGAACTAAGTATAAATAAGCCAAAAATGATCAAATTTGACATTTTTCGATAGAAAAAACATTTTTTGAAAATTTTCGATTTTTCAACTAGAATGTCATGACTATACAAATCATTGAAATTTTGATCCAAGTAAGTCAAAATGTATACATCGAGGTCGTTTATGACTGGACTAAGTATAAATAAGCCAAAAATGATCAAATTTGACATTTTTCGATAGATAAAACATTTTTTGAAAATTTTCGATTTTTCAACTAGAATGTCATGACTATACAAATCATTGAAATTTTGATCCAAGTAAGTCAAAATGTATACATAGAAGTCGTTTATGACTGGACTAAGTATAAATAAGCCAAAAATGATCAAATTTGACATTTTTCGATAGAAAAAAACATTTTTTGAAAATTTTAGATTTTTCAACATGAGAGTCATGACTATACAAATCATTGAAATTTTGATCCAAGTAAGTCAAAATGTATACATAGAGGTCCTTTATGACAGAACTAAGTATAAATAAGCCAAAAATGATCAAATTTGACATTTTTCGATAGAAAAAAACATTTCTTGAAAATTTTCGATTTTTCAACTAGAATGTCACGACTATAGAAATCATTGAAATTTTGATCCAAGTAAGTCAAAATGTATACATCGAGGTCGTTTATGACTGGACTAAGTATAAATAAGCCAAAAATAATCAAATTTGACATTTTTCGATAGAAAAAACATATTTTGAAAATTTTCGATTTTTCAACATGAGAGTCATGACTATACAAATCATTTAAATTTTGTTCCAAGTAAGTCAAAATGTATACATAGAGGTCCTTTATGACAGGACTTAGTATAAATAAGGAAAAAATAAACAAATTTGACATTTTTCGATAGAAATAACATTTTTTGAAAATTTTCGATTTTTCAACTAGAATGTCATGGCTATACAAATAATTGAAATTTTGATCCAAGTAAGTCAAAATGTATACATAGAGGTCGTTTATGACTGGAAAAGTATAAATAAGCCAAAAATGATCAAATTTGACATTTTTCGATAGAAAAAACATTTTTTGAAAATTTTCGATTTTTCAACTAGAATGTCATGACTATACAAATCATTGAAATTTTGATCCAAGTAAGTCAAAATGTATACATAGAGGTCCTTTATGACAGGACTTAGTATAAATAAGGAAAAAATAAACAAATTTGACATTTTTCGATAGAAAAAACATTTTTTGAAAATTTTCGATTTTTCAACTAGAATGTCATGACTATACAAATCATTGAAATTTTGATCCAAGTAAGTTAAAATGTATACATCGAGGTCGTTTATGACAGGACTAAGTATAAATGAGCCAAAAATGATCAAATTTGACATTTTTCGATATAAAAAACATTTTTTGAAAATTTTCGATTTTTCAACTAGAATGTCATGACTATACAAATCATTGAAATTTTGATCCAAGTAAGTTAAAATGTATACATCGAGGTCCTTTATGACAGGACTAAGTATAAATAAGCCAAAAATGATCAAATTTGACATTTTTCGATAGAAAAAACATTTTTTGAAAATTTTCGATTTTTCAACTAGAATGTAATGACTATACAAATCATTGAAATTTTGATCCAAGTAAGTCAAAATGTATACATAGAGGTCGTTTATGACTGGACTAAGTATAAATAAGTCCAAAATGATCAAATTTGACATTTTTCGATAGAAAAAAACATTTTTTGAAAATTTTCGATTTTTGAACATGAGAGTCATGACTATACAAATCATTTAAATTTTGATCCAAGTAAGTCAAAATGTATACATCGAGGTCGTTTATGACTGGACTAAGTATAAATAAGTCCAAAATAATCAAATTTGACATTTTTCGATAGAAAAAACATTTTTTGAAAATTTTCGATTTTTCAACTAGAATGTCATGACTATACAAATCATTGAAAGTTTGATCCAAGTAAGTCAAAATGTATACATGGAGGTCGTTTATGACTGGACTAAGTATATATAAGCCAAAAATGATCAAATTTGACATTTTTCGATAGAAAAAACATTTTTTGAAAATTTTCGATTTTTCAACATGAGAGTCATGACTATACAAATCATTGAAATTTTGAGCCAAGTTGGTCAAAATGTATACTTAGTGGTCCTTTATGACAGGACTAAGTATAAATAAGCCAAAAATGATCAAATTTGACATTTTTCGATAGAAAAAACATTTTTTGAAAATTTTCGATTTTTCAACTAGAATGTCATGACTATACAAATCATTGAAATTTTGATCCAAGTAAGTCAAAATGTATACATCGAGGTCGTTTATGACTGGACTAAGTATAAATAAGCCAAAAATGATCAAATTTGACATTTTTCGATAGAAAAAAACATTTTTTGAAAATTTTCGATTTTTCAACTAGAATGTCATGACTATACAAATCATTGAAATTTTGATCCAAGTAAGTCAAAATGTATACATCGAGGTCGTTTATGACTGGACTAAGTATAAATAAGCCAAAAATAATCAAATTTGACATTTTTCGATAGAAAAAACATTTTTTGAAAATTTTAGATTTTTCAACATGAGAGTCATGACTATACAAATCATTGAAATTTTGATCCAAGTAAGTCAAAATGTATACATAGAGGTCCTTTATGACAGAACTAAGTATAAATAAGCCAAAAATGATCAAATTTGACATTTTTCGATAGAAAAAACATTTTTTGAAAATTTTCGATTTTTCAACTAGAATGTCATGACTATACAAATCATTGAAATTTTGATCCAAGTAAGTCAAAATGTATACATCGAGGTCGTTTATGACTGGACTAAGTATAAATAAGCCAAAAATGATCAAATTTGACATTTTTCGATAGATAAAACATTTTTTGAAAATTTTCGATTTTTCAACTAGAATGTCATGACTATACAAATCATTGAAATTTTGATCCAAGTAAGTCAAAATGTATACATAGAAGTCGTTTATGACTGGACTAAGTATAAATAAGCCAAAAATGATCAAATTTGACATTTTTCGATAGAAAAAACATTTTTTGAAAATTTTAGATTTTTCAACATGAGAGTCATGACTATACAAATCATTGAAATTTTGATCCAAGTAAGTCAAAATGTATACATAGAGGTCCTTTATGACAGAACTAAGTATAAATAAGCCAAAAATGATCAAATTTGACATTTTTCGATAGAAAAAACATTTCTTGAAAATTTTCGATTTTTCAACTAGAATGTCACGACTATAGAAATCATTGAAATTTTGATCCAAGTAAGTCAAAATGTATACATCGAGGTCGTTTATGACTGGACTAAGTATAAATAAGCCAAAAATAATCAAATTTGACATTTTTCGATAGAAAAAACATATTTTGAAAATTTTCGATTTTTCAACATGAGAGTCATGACTATACAAATCATTTAAATTTTGTTCCAAGTAAGTCAAAATGTATACATAGAGGTCCTTTATGACAGGACTTAGTATAAATAAGGAAAAAATAAACAAATTTGACATTTTTCGATAGAAATAACATTTTTTGAAAATTTTCGATTTTTCAACTAGAATGTCATGGCTATACAAATAATTGAAATTTTGATCCAAGTAAGTCAAAATGTATACATAGAGGTCGTTTATGACTGGAAAAGTATAAATAAGCCAAAAATGATCAAATTTGACATTTGTCGATAGAAAAAACATTTTTTGAAAATTTTCGATTTTTCAATTAGAATGTCATGACTGTACAAATCATTGAAATTTTGATCCAAGTAAGTCAAAATGTATACATCGAGGTCGTTTATGACTAGACTAAGTATAAATAAGCCAAAAATGATCAAATTTGACATTTTTCGATAGAAAAAACATTTTTTGAAAATTTTAAATTTTTGAACATGAGAGTCATGACTATACAAATCATTGAAATTTTGATCCAAGTAAGTCAAAATGTATACATAGAGGTCTTTTTTTACAGGACTGAGTATAAATAAGCCAAAAATGATCAAATTTGACATTTTTCGATAGAAAAAACATTTTTTGAAAATTTTCGATTTTTCAACTAGAATGTCATGAGTATACAAATCATTGAAATTTTGATCCAAGTTAGTCCAATGTATACATCGAGGTCGTTTATGACTGGACTAAGTATAAATAAGCCAAAAATGATCAAATTTGATATTTTTTGATTGAAAAAACATTTTTTGAAAATTTTCGATTTTTCAACATCAGAGTCATGACTATACAAATCATTGAAATTTCGATCCAAGTAAGTCAAAATGTATACATAGAGGTCCTTTATGACTGGACTAAGTATAAATAAGCCAAAAATGATCAAATTTAACATTTTTCGATAGAAAAAAACATTTTTTGAAAATTTTAGATTTTTCAAAATGAGAGTCATGACTATACAAATCATTGAAATTTTGATCCAAGTACGTCAAAATGTATACATAGAGGTCGTTTATGACTGGACTAAGTATAAATAAGCCAAAAATGATCAAATTTGACATTTTTCGATAGAAAAAACATTTTTTGAAAATGTTAGATTTTTCAACCTGAGAGTCATGACTATACATGTCATTGAAATTTTGATCAAAGTAAGTCAAACTGTATACATAGAGGTCGTTCATGACTGGACTAAGTATAAATAAGTCCGAAATGATCAAATTTGACATTTTTCGATAGAAAAAACATTTTTTGAAAATTTTCGATTTTTCAACATGAGAGTCATGACTATACAAATCATTGAAATTTTGATCCAAGTTAGTCAAAATGTAAACAAAGAGGTCCTTTATGACAGGACTAAGTATTAATAAGCCAAAAATGATCAAATTTGACATTTTTCGATAGAAAAACATTTTTTGAAAATTTTCGATTTTTCAACTAGAATGTCATGACTATACAAATCATTGAAATTTTGATCCAAGAAAGTCAAAATGTATACATCGAGGTCGTTTAAGACTGGACTAAGTATAAATAAGCCAAAAATGATCAAATTTGACATTTTTCGATAGAAAAAACATTTTTTGAAAATTTTCGATTTTTCAACATGAGAGTCATGACTATACAAATCATTGAAATTTTGATCCAAGTAAGTCAAAATGTATACAAAGAGGTCCTTTATCACAAGACTGAGTATAAATTAGCCAAAAATGATCAAATTTGACATTTTTCGATAGAAAAAACATTTTTGAAAATTTTCGATTTTTCAACTAGAATGTCATGATTATACAAGTCATTGAAATTTTTATCCAAGTAAGTCAAAATGTATACGTCGAGGTCTTTTATGACTGGACTAAGTATAAATAAGCCAAAAATGATTAAATTTGACATTATTCGATAGAAAAAACATTTTTTGCAAATTTTAGATTTTTCAACATGAAAGTCATGACTATACAAATCATTGAAATTTTGATCCAAGTAGGTCAAAATGTATACATCGAGGTCGTTTATGACTGGACAAAGTTTAAATAAGCCAAAAATGATCAAATTTGACATTTTACGATAGAAAAAACATTTTTTGAAAATTTTCGATTTTTCAACTAGAATGTCATGACTATACAAATCATTGAAATTTTTATCCAAGTAAGTCAAAATGTATACATCGAGGTCGTTTATGACTGGACTAAGTATAAATAAGCCAAAAATGATCAAATTTGACATTTTTCGATAGAAAAAACATTTTTTTTTTAATTTTCGATTTTTCAACATGAGAGTCATGACTATACAAATCATTGAAATTTTGATCCAAGTAAGTCAAAATGTATACATCGAGGTCGTTTATGACTGGACTAAGTTTAAATAAGCCAAAAATGATCAAATTTGACATTTTTCGATAGAAAAAACATTTTTTGAAAATTTTAGATTTTTCGTCATGACTATACAAATCATAAAAATTTTGATCCAAGTAAGTCAAAATGTATACATAGAGGTCGTCTGTGACTGGACTAAGTATAAATAAGCCAAAAATGATCAAATTTGACATTTTTCGATAGAAAAAACATTTTTTGAAAATTTTCGATTTTTCAACTAGAATGTCATGACTATACAAATCATTGAAATTTTGATCCAAGTAAGTCAACATGTATACATAGAGGTCGTTTATGACTGCATAAGTATAAATAAGTCCAAAATGATCAAATTTGACATTTTTCGATAGAAAAAACATTTTTTGAAAATTTTAGATTTTTCAACATGAGAGTCATGACTATACAAGTCATTGAAATTTTGATCCAAGTAAGTCAAAATGTATACATAGAGGTCGTTTATGACTGGACTAAGTTTAAATAAGTCCAAAATGATCAAATTTGACATTTTTCGATATAAAAAACATTTTTTGAAAATTTTCGATATTTCAACTAGAATGTCATGACTATACAAATCATTGAAATTTTGATCCAAGTAAGTTCAAATGTATACATCGAGGTCGTTTATGACAGGACTAAGTATAAATAAGCCAAAAATGATCAAATTTGACATTTTTCGATATAAAAAACATTTTTTGAAAATTTTCGATTTTTCAACTAGAATGTCATGACTATACAAATCATTGAAATTTTAATCCAAGTAAGCTAAAATGTAAACATCGAGGTCCTTTATGACAGGACTAATTATAAATAAGCCAAAAATGATCAAATTTGACATTTTTTGATAGAAAAAACATTTTTTGAAAATTTTCGATTTTTCAACTAGAATGTCATGACTATACAAATCATTGAAATTTTGATCCAAGTAAGTCAAAATGTATACATAGAGGTCGTTTATGACTGGACTAAGTATAAATAAGTCCAAAATGATCAAATTTGACATTTTTCGATAGAAAAAACATTTTTTGAAAATTTTCGATTTTTGAACATGAGAGTCATGACTATACAAATCATTGAAATTTTTTTTAAGCCAAAAATGATCAAATTTGACATTTTTCGATCGAAAAAACATTTTTTGAAAATTTTCGATTTTTCAACATGAGAGTCATGACAATACAAATCCTTGAAATTTTGAACCAAGTAGGTCAAAATGTATACATAGAGGTCCTTTATGACAGGACTAAGTATAAATAAGCCAAAAATGATCAAATTTGACATTTTTCGATAGAAAAAAACATTTTTTGAAAATTTTCGATTTTTCAACTAGAATGTCATGACTATTCAAATCATTGAAATTTTGATCCAAGTAAGTCAAAATGTATACATAGAGGTCGTTTATGACTGGACTAAGTATAAATAAGCCAAAAATGATCAAATTTGACATTTTTCGATAGAAAAAACATTTTTTGAAAATTTTCGATTTTTCAACTAGAATGTCATGACTATACAAATTATTGAAATTTTGATTCAAGTAAGTCAAAATGTATACATCGAGGTCGTTTATGACTGGACTAAGTATAAATAAGCCAAAAATGATCAAATTTGACATTTTTCGATAGAAAAAACATTTTTTGAAATTTTTCGATTTTTCAACTAGAATGTCATGACTATACAAATCATTGAAATTTTGATCCAAGTAAGTCAAAATGTATACATCGAGGTCGTTTATGACTGGACTATGTATAAATAAGCCAAAAATTATCAAATTTGACATTTTTCGATAGAAAAAACATTTTTTTTAAATTTTCGATTTTTCAACATGAGAGTCATGACTATACAAATCATTGAAATTTTGATCCAAGTAAGTCAAAATGTTTACATTGAGGTCCTTTATGACTGGACTAAGTAAAAATAAGCCAAAAATGATCAAATTTGACATTTTTCGATATAAAAAACATTTTTTGAAAATTTTCGATTTTTCAACTAGAATGTCATGACTATACAAATCATTGAAATTTTGATCCAAGTAAGTTAAAATGTATACATCGAGGTCGTTTATGACAGGACTAAGTATAAATAAGCCAAAAATGATCAAATTTGACATTATTCGATAGAAAAAACATTTTTTGAAAATTTTAGATTTTTCAACATGAGAGTCATGACTATAAAAATCATTGAAATTTTGATCCAAGTAAGTCAAAATGTATACATAGAGATCCTTTATGACAGAACTAAGTATAAATAAGCCAAAAATGATCAAATTTGACATTTTTCGATAGAAAAAACATTTTTTTTAAATTTTCGATTTTTCAACATGAGAGTCATGACTATACAAATCATTGAAATTTTGATCCAAGTAAGTCAAAATGTTTACATAGAGGTCCTTTATGACTGGACTAAGTAAAAATAAGCCAAAAATGATCAAATTTGACTTTTTTCGATATATAAAACATTTTTTGAAAATTTTCGATTTTTCAACATGAGAGTCATGACAATACAAATCCTTGAAATTTTGAACCAAGTAGGTCAAAATGTATACATAGAGGTCCTTTATGACAGGACTAAGTATAAATAAGCCAAAAATGATCAAATTTGACATTTTTCGATATAAAAAACATTTTTTGAAAATTTTCGATTTTTCAACTAGAATGTCATGACTATACAAATCATTGAAAGTTTGATCCAAGTAAGTCAAAATGTATACATGGAGGTCGTTTATGACTGGACTAAGTATAAATAAGCCAAAAATGATCAAATTTGACATTTTTCGATCGAAAAAAACATTTTTTGAAAATTTTCGATTTTTCAACATGAGAGTCATGACAATACAATTCCTTGAAATTTTGAACCAAGTAGGTCAAAATGTATACATCGAGGTCGTTTATGACTGGACTAAGTATAAATAAGTCCAAAATGATCAAATTTGACATTTTTCGATAGAAAAAAACATTTTTTGAAAATTTTCGATTTTTGAACATGAGAGTCATGACTATACAAATCATTGAAATTTTGATCCAAGTTAGTCAAAATGTATACATCGAGGTCGTTTATGACTGGACTAAGTATAAATAAGTCCAAAATGATCAAATTTGACATTTTTCGATAGAAAAAACATTTTTTGAAAATTTTCGATTTTTCAACTAGAATGTCTTGACTATACAAATCATTGAAAGTTTGATCCAAGTAAGTCAAAATGTATACATGGAGGTCGTTTATGACTGGACTAAGTATAAATAAGCCAAAAATGATCAAATTTGACATTTTTCGATCGAAAAAACATTTTTTGAAAATTTTCGATTTTTCAACATGAGAGTCATGACAATACAATTCCTTGAAATTTTGAACCAAGTAGGTCAAAATGTATACATAGAGGTCCTTTATGACAGGACTAAGTATAAATAAGCCAAAAATGATCAAATTTGACATTTTTCGATAGAAAAAACATTTTTTGAAAATTTTCGATTTTTCAACTAGAATGTCATGACTATTCAAATCATTGAAATTTGGATCCAAGTAAGTCAAAATGTATACATAGAGGTCGTTTATGACTGGACTAAGTATAAATAAGCCAAAAATGATCAAACTTGACATTTTTCGATAGAAAAAACATTTTTTGAAAATTTTCGATTTTTCAACTAGAATGTCATGACTATACAAATTATTGAAATTTTGATCCAAGTAAGTCAAAATGTATACACCGAGGTCGTTTATGACTGGACTAAGTATAAATAAGCCAAAAATGATCAAATTTGACATTTTTCGATAGAAAAAACATTTTTTGAAATTTTTCGATTTTTCAACTAGAATGTCATGACTATACAAATCATTGAAATTTTGATCCAAGTAAGTCAAAATGTATACATCGAGGTCGTTTATGACTGGACTAAGTATAAATAAGCCAAAAATGATCAAATTTGACATTTTTCGATAGAAAAAACATTTTTTTTAAATTTTCGATTTTTCAACATGAGAGTCATGACTATACAAATCATTGAAATTTTGATCCAAGTAAGTCAAAATGTTTACATAGAGGTCCTTTATGACTGGACTAAGTAAAAATAAGCCAAAAATGATCAAATTTGACATTTTTCGATATAAAAAACATTTTTTGAAAATTTTCGATTTTTCAACTAGAATGTCATGACTATACAAATCATTGAAATTTTGATCCAAGTAATTTAAAATGTATACATCGAGGTCGTTTATGACAGGACTAAGTATAAATAAGCCAAAAATGATCAAATTTGACATTTTTCGATAGAAAAAACATTTTTTGAAAATTTTCGATTTTTCAACTAGAATGTCATGACTATACAAATCATTGAAATTTTGATCCAAGTAAGTCAAAATGTATACATCGAGGTCGTTTATGACTAGACTAAGTATAAATAAGCCAAAAATGATCAAATTTGACATTTTTCGATAGAAAAAACATTTTTTGAAAATTTTCGATTTTTCAACTAGAATGTCATGACTATACAAATCATTGAAATTTTGATCAAAGTAAGTCAAAATGTATACATAGAGGTCGTTTATGACTGGACTAAGTATAAATAAGCCAAAAATGATCAAACTTGACATTTTTCGATAGAAAAAACATTTTTTGAAAATTTTCGATTTTTCAACTAGAATGTCATGACTATACAAATTATTGAAATTTTGATCCAAGTAAGTCAAAATGTATACACCGAGGTCGTTTATGACTGGACTAAGTATAAATAAGCCAAAAATGATCAAATTTGACATTTTTCGATAGAAAAAACATTTTTTGAAATTTTTCGATTTTTCAACTAGAATGTCATGACTATACAAATCATTGAAATTTTGATCCAAGTAAGTCAAAATGTATACATCGAGGTCGTTTATGACTGGACTAAGTATAAATAAGCCAAAAATGATCAAATTTGACATTTTTCGATAGAAAAAAACATTTTTTTTAAATTTTCGATTTTTCAACATGAGAGTCATGACTATACAAATCATTGAAATTTTGATCCAAGTAAGTCAAAATGTTTACATAGAGGTCCTTTATGACTGGACTAAGTAAAAATAAGCCAAAAATGATCAAATTTGACATTTTTCGATATAAAAAACATTTTTTGAAAATTTTCGATTTTTCAACTAGAATGTCATGACTATACAAATCATTGAAATTTTGATCCAAGTAATTTAAAATGTATACATCGAGGTCGTTTATGACAGGACTAAGTATAAATAAGCCAAAAATGATCAAATTTGACATTTTTCGATAGAAAAAACATTTTTTGAAAATTTTCGATTTTTCAACTAGAATGTCATGACTATACAAATCATTGAAATTTTGATCCAAGTAAGTCAAAATGTATACATCGAGGTCGTTTATGACTAGACTAAGTATAAATAAGCAAAAAATGATCAAATTTGACATTTTTCGATAGAAAAAACATTTTTTGAAAATTTTAGATTTTTCAACATGAGAGTCATGACTATACAAATCATTGAAATTTTGATCCAAGTAAGTCAAAATGTATACATAGAGATCCTTTATGACAAAACTAAGTATAAATAAGCCAAAAATGATCAAATTTGACATTTTTCGATAGAAAAAACATTTTTTTTAAATTTTCGATTTTTCAACATGAGAGTCATGACTATACAAATCATTGAAATTTTGATCCAAGTAAGTCAAAATGTTTACATAGAGGTCCTTTATGACTGGACTAAGTAAAAATAAGCCAAAAATGATCAAATTTGACTTTTTTCGATATAAAAAACATTTTTTGAAAATTTTCGATTTTTCAACATGAGAGTCATGACAATACAAATCCTTGAAATTTTGAACCAAGTAGGTCAAAATGTATACATAGAGGTCCTTTATGACAGGACTAAGTATAAATAAGCCAAAAATGATCAAATTTGACATTTTTCGATAGAAAAACATTTTTTGAAAATTTTCGATTTTTCAACTAGAATGTCATGAATATTCAAATCATTGAAATTTTGATCCAAGTAAGTCAAAATGTATACATAGAGGTCGTTTATGACTGGACTAAGTATAAATAAGCCAAAAATGATCAAATTTGACATTTTTCGATAGAAAAAACATTTTTTGAAAATTTTCGATTTTTCAACTAGAATGTCATGACTATTCAAATCATTGAAATTTTGATCCAAGTAAGTCAAAATGTATACATAGAGGTCGTTTATGACTGGACTAAGTATAAATAAGCCAAAAATGATCAAATTTGACATTTTTCGAAAGAAAAAACATTTTTTGAAAATTTTCGATTTTTCAACTAGAATGTCATGACTATACAAATCATTGAAATTTTGATCCAAGTAAGTCAAAATGTATACATAGAGGTCCTTTATGACTGGACTAAGTATAAATAAGCCAAAAGTGATCAAATTTGACATTTTTCGATAGAAAAAACATTTTTTGAAAATTTTCGATTTTTCAACTAGAATGTCATGACTATACAAATCATTGAAATTTTGATCCAAGTAAGTCAAAATGTATACATCGAGGTCGTTTATGACTGGACTAAGTATAAATAAGCCAAAAATGATCAAATTTGACATTTTTCGATAGAAAAAAACATTTTTTGAAATTTTTCGATTTTTCAACTAGAATGTCATGACTATACAAATCATTGAAATTTTGATCCAAGTAAGTCAAAATGTATACATCGAGGTCGTTTATGACTGGACTAAGTTTAAATAAGCCAAAAATGATCAAATTTGACATTTTTCGATAGAAAAAAACATTTTTTGAAAATTTAAGATTTTTCAACATGAGAGTCATGACTATACAAGTCAATGAAATTTTGATCCAAGTAAGTCAAAATGTTTACATAGAGGTCCTTTATGACTGGACTAAGTATAAATAAGCCAAAAATGATCAAATTTGACATTTTTCGATATAAAAAACATTTTTTGAAAATTTTCGATTTTTCAACTAGAATGTCATGACTATACAAATCATTGAAATTTTGATCCAAGTAAGTTAAAATGTATACATCGAGGTCGTTTATGACAGGACTAAGTATAAATAAGCCAAAAATGATCAAATTTGACATTTTTCGATAGAAAAAACATTTTTTGAAAATTTTCGATTTTTCAACTAGAATGTCATGACTATACAAATCATTGAAATTTTGATCCAAGTAAGTCAAAATGTATACATCGAGGTCGTTTATGACTTGACTAAGTATAAATAAGCCAAAAATGATCAAATTTGACATTTTTCGATAGAAAAAACATTTTTTGAAAATTTTCGATTTTTCAACTAGAATGTCATGACTATACAAATCATTGAAATTTTGATCCAAGTAAGTCAAAATGTATACATAGAGGTCGTTTATGACTGGATTAAGTATAAATAAGTCCAAAATGATCAAATTTGACATTTTTCGATAGAAAAAACATTTTTTGAAAATTTTCGATTTTTGAACATGAGAGTCATGACTATACAAATCATTGAAATTTTGATCCAAGTTAGTCAAAATGTATACATCGAGGTCGTTTATGACTTGACTAAGTATAAATAAGCCAAAAATGATCAAATTTGACATTTTTCGATAGAAAAAACATTTTTTGAAAATTTTCGATTTTTCAACTAGAATGTCATGACTATACAAATCATTGAAATTTTGATCCAAGTAAGTCAAAATGTATACATCGAGGTCGTTTATGACTGGACTAAGTATAAATAAGCCAAAAATGATCAAATTTGACATTTTTCGATATAAAAAACATTTTTTGAAAATTTTCGATTTTTCAACTAGAATGTCATGACTATACAAATCATTGAAATTTTGATCCAAGTAAGTCAAAATGTATACATCGAGGTCGTTTATGACTTGACTAAGTATAAATAAGCCAAAAATGATCAAATTTGACATTTTTCGATAGAAAAAAACATTTTTTGAAAATTTTCGATTTTTCAACTAGAATGTCATGACTATACAAATCATTGAAATTTTGATCCAAGTAAGTCAAAATGTATACATCGAGGTCGTTTATGACTGGACTAAGTATAAATAAGCCAAAAATGATCAAATTTGACATTTTTCGATAGAAAAAACATTTTTTGAAAATTTTCGATTTTTCAACTAGAATGTCATGACTATACAAATCATTGAAATTTTGATCAAAGTAAGTCAAAATGTATACATCGAGGTCGTTTATGACTGGACTAAGTATAAATAAGCCAAAAATGATCAAATTTGACATTTTTCGATAGAAAAAACATTTTTTTTTAATTTTCGATTTTTCAACATGAGAGTCATGACTATACAACTCATTGAAATTTTGATCCAAGTAAGTCAAAATGTATACATAGAAGTCGTTTATGACTGGACTAAGTATAAATAAGCCAAAAATGATCAAATTTGACATTTTTCGATAGAAAAAACATTTTTTGAAAATTTTAGATTTTTCAACATGAGAGTCATGACTATACAAATCATTGAAATTTTGATCCAAGTAAGTCAAAATGTATACATAGAGATCCTTTATGACAAAACTAAGTATAAATAAGCCAAAAATGATCAAATTTGACATTTTTCGATAGAAAAAACATTTTTTTTAAATTTTCGATTTTTCAACATGAGAGTCATGACTATACAAATCATTGAAATTTTGATCCAAGAAAGTCAAAATGTTTACATAGAGGTCCTTTATGACTGGACTAAGTAAAAATAAGCCAAAAATGATCAAATTTGACTTTTTTCGATATAAAAAACATTTTTTGAAAATTTTCGATTTTTCAACATGAGAGTCATGACAATACAAATCCTTGAAATTTTGAACCAAGTAGGTCAAAATGTATACATAGAGGTCCTTTATGACAGGACTAAGTATAAATAAGCCAAAAATGATCAAATTTGACATTTTTCGATAGAAAAACATTTTTTGAAAATTTTCGATTTTTCAACTAGAATGTCATGAATATTCAAATCATTGAAATTTTGATCCAAGTAAGTCAAAATGTATACATAGAGGTCGTTTATGACTGGACTAAGTATAAATAAGCCAAAAATGATCAAATTTGACATTTTTCGATAGAAAAAACATTTTTTGAAAATTTTCGATTTTTCAACTAGAATGTCATGACTATTCAAATCATTGAAATTTTGATCCAAGTAAGTCAAAATGTATACATAGAGGTCGTTTATGACTGGACTAAGTATAAATAAGCCAAAAATGATCAAATTTGACATTTTTCGAAAGAAAAAACATTTTTTGAAAATTTTCGATTTTTCAACTAGAATGTCATGACTATACAAATCATTGAAATTTTGATCCAAGTAAGTCAAAATGTATACATAGAGGTCGTTTATGACTGGACTAAGTATAAATAAGCCAAAAGTGATCAAATTTGACATTTTTCGATAGAAAAAACATTTTTTGAAAATTTTCGATTTTTCAACTAGAATGTCATGACTATACAAATCATTGAAATTTTGATCCAAGTAAGTCAAAATGTATACATCGAGGTCGTTTATGACTGGACTAAGTATAAATAAGCCAAAAATGATCAAATTTGACATTTTTCGATAGAAAAAACATTTTTTGAAATTTTTCGATTTTTCAACTAGAATGTCATGACTATACAAATCATTGAAATTTTGATCCAAGTAAGTCAAAATGTATACATCGAGGTCGTTTATGACTGGACTAAGTTTAAATAAGCCAAAAATGATCAAATTTGACATTTTTCGATAGAAAAAACATTTTTTGAAAATTTAAGATTTTTCAACATGAGAGTCATGACTATACAAGTCAATGAAATTTTGATCCAAGTAAGTCAAAATGTTTACATAGAGGTCCTTTATGACTGGACTAAGTATAAATAAGCCAAAAATGATCAAATTTGACATTTTTCGATATAAAAAACATTTTTTGAAAATTTTCGATTTTTCAACTAGAATGTCATGACTATACAAATCATTGAAATTTTGATCCAAGTAAGTTAAAATGTATACATCGAGGTCGTTTATGACAGGACTAAGTATAAATAAGCCAAAAATGATCAAATTTGACATTTTTCGATAGAAAAAAACATTTTTTGAAAATTTTCGATTTTTCAACTAGAATGTCATGACTATACAAATCATTGAAATTTTGATCCAAGTAAGTCAAAATGTATACATCGAGGTCGTTTATGACTTGACTAAGTATAAATAAGCCAAAAATGATCAAATTTGACATTTTTCGATAGAAAAAACATTTTTTGAAAATTTTCGATTTTTCAACTAGAATGTCATGACTATACAAATCATTGAAATTTTGATCCAAGTAAGTCAAAATGTATACATAGAGGTCGTTTATGACTGGATTAAGTATAAATAAGTCCAAAATGATCAAATTTGACATTTTTCGATAGAAAAAAACATTTTTTGAAAATTTTCGATTTTTGAACATGAGAGTCATGACTATACAAATCATTGAAATTTTGATCCAAGTTAGTCAAAATGTATACATCGAGGTCGTTTATGACTTGACTAAGTATAAATAAGTCCAAAATGATCAAATTTGACATTTTTCGATAGAAAAAACATTTTTTGAAAATTTTCGATTTTTCAACTAGAATGTCATGACTATACAAATCATTGAAAGTTTGATCCAAGTAAGTCAAAATGTATACATATAGGTCGCTTATGACTGGACTAAGTATAAATAAGCCAAAAATGATCAAATTTGACATTTTTCGATCGAAAAAACATTTTTTGAAAATTTTCGATTTTTCAACATGAGAGTCATGACAATACAAATCCTTGAAATTTTGAACCAAGTAGGTCAAAATGTATACATAGAGGTCCTTTATGACAGGACTAAGTATAAATAAGCCAAAAATGATCAAATTTGACATTTTTCGATAGAAAAAACATTTTTTGAAAATTTTCGATTTTTCAACTAGAATGTCATGACTATTCAAATCATTGAAATTTTGATCCAAGTAAGTCAAAATGTATACATAGAGGTCGTTTATGACTGGACTAAGTATAAATAAGCCAAAAATGATCAAATTTGACATTTTTCGATAGAAAAAACATTTTTTGAAAATTTTCGATTTTTCAACTAGAATGTCATGACTATACAAATTATTGAAATTTGGATCCAAGTAAGTCAAAATGTATACATCGAGGTCGTTTATGACTGGACTAAGTATAAATAAGCCAAAAATTATCAAATTTGACATTTTTCGATAGAAAAAACATTTTTTTTAAATTTTCGATTTTTCAACATGAGAGTCATGACTATACAACTCATTGAAATTTTGATCCAAGTAAGTCAAAATGTATACATAGAAGTCGTTTATGACTGGACTAAGTATAAATAAGCCAAAAATGATCAAATTTGACATTTTTTCGATAGAAAAAACATTTTTTGAAAATTTTAGATTTTTCAACATGAGAGTCATGACTATACAAATCATTGAAATTTTGATCCAAGTAAGTCAAAATGTATACATAGAGATCCTTTATGACAGAACTAAGTATAAATAAGCCAAAAAATGATCAAATTTGACATTTTTCGATAGAAAAAACATTTTTTTTAAATTTTCGATTTTTCAACATGAGAGTCATGACAATACAAATCCTTGAAATTTTGAACCAAGTAGGTCAAAATGTATACATAGAGGTCCTTTATGACAGGACTAAGTAAAAATAAGCCAAAAATGATCAAATTTGACATTTTTCGATATAAAAAACATTTTTTGAAAATTTTCGATTTTTCAACTAGAATGTCATGACTATACAAATTATTGAAATTTTGATCCAAGTAAGTCAAAATGTATACATCGAGGTCGTTTATGACTGGACTAAGTATAAATAAGCCAAAAATGATCAAATTTGACATTTTTCGATAGAAAAAACATTTTTTGAAAATTTTCGATTTTTCAACTAGAATGTCATGACTATACAAATCATTGAAATTTTGATCCAAGTAAGTCAAAATGTATACATAGAGGTCGTTTATGACTGGACTAAGTATAAATAAGCCAAAAATGATCAAAATTTGACATTTTTCGATAGAAAAAACATTTTTTGAAAATTTTCGATTTTTCAACTAGAATGTCATGACTATACAAATCATTGAAATTTTGATCCAAGTAAGTCAAAATGTATACATAGAGGTCGTTTATGACTGGACTAAGTATAAATAAGTCCAAAATGATCAAATTTGACATTTTTCGATAGAAAAAACATTTTTTGAAAATTTTCGATTTTTCAACTAGAATGTCATGACTATACAAATCATTGAAATTTTGATCCAAGTAAGTTAAAATGTATACATCGAGGTCGTTTATGACAGGACTAAGTATAAATAAGCCAAAAATGATCAAATTTGACATTTTTCGATATATAAAACATTTTTTGAAAATTTTCGATTTTTCAACTAGAATGTCATGACTATACAAATCATTGAAATTTTGATCCAAGTAAGCTAAAATGTATACATCGAGGTCCTTTATGACAGGACTAATTATAAATAAGCCAAAAATGATCAAATTTGACATTTTTTGATAGAAAAAACATTTTTTGAAAATTTTCGATTTTTCAACTAGAATGTCATGACTATACAAATCATTGAAATTTTGATCCAAGTAAGTCAAAATGTATACATAGAGGTCGTTTATGACTGGACTAAGTATAAATAAGTCCAAAATGATAAAATTTAACATTTTTCGATAGAAAAAACATTTTTTGAAAATTTTCGATTTTTGAACATGAGAGTCATGACTATACAAATCATTGAAATTTTGATCCAAGTTAGTCAAAATGTATACATCGAGGTCGTTTATGACTGGACTAAGTATAAATAAGTCCAAAATGATCAAATTTGACATATTTCGATAGAAAAATCATTTTTTGAAAATTTTCGAATTTTCAACTAGAATGTCATGACTATACAAATCTTTGAAAGTTTGATCCAAGTAAGTCAAAATGTATACATGGAGGTCGTTTATGACTGGACTAAGTATAAATAAGCCAAAAATGATCAAATTTGACATTTTTTCGATCGAAAAAACATTTTTTGAAAATTTTCGATTTTTCAACATGAGAGTCATGACAATACAAATCCTTGAAATTTTGAACCAAGTAGGTCAAAATGTATACATAGAGGTCCTTTATGACAGGACTAAGTATAAATAAGCCAAAAATGATCAAATTTGACATTTTTCGATAGAAAAAACATTTTTTGAAAATTTTCGATTTTTCAACTAGAATGTCATGACTATTCAAATCATTGAAATTTTGATCCAAGTAAGTCAAAATGTATACAAAGAGGTCGTTTATGACTGGACTAAGTATAAATAAGCCAAAAATGATCAAATTTGACATTTTTCGATAGAAAAAACATTTTTTGAAAATTTTCGATTTTTCAACTAGAATGTCATGACTATACAAATCATTGAAATTTTGATCAAAGTAAGTCAAAATGTATACATAGAGATCCTTTATGACAGAACTAAGTATAAAAACATTTTTTTTTAATTTTCGATTTTTCAACATGAGAGTCATGACTAAACAACTCATTGAAATTTTGATCCAAGTAAGTCAAAATGTATACATAGAAGTCGTTTATGACTGGACTAAGTATAAATAAGCCAAAAATGATCAAATTTGACATTTTTCGATAGAAAAAACATTTTTTGAAAATTTTAGATTTTTCAACATGAGAGTCATGACTATACAAATCATTGAAATTTTAAGTAAGTCAAAATGTATACATAGAGATCCTTTATGACAGAACTAAGTATAAATAAGCCAAAAATGATCAAATTTGACATTTTTCGATAGAAAAAACATTTTTTTTAAATTTTCGATTTTTCAACATGAGAGTCATGACTATACAAATCATTGAAATTTTGATCCAAGTAAGTCAAAATGTTTACATAGAGGTCCTTTATGACTGGACTAAGTAAAAATAAGCCAAAAATGATCAAATTTGACATTTTTCGATATAAAAAACATTTTTTGAAAATTTTCGATTTTTCAACTAGAATGTCATGACTATACAAATTATTGAAATTTTGATCCAAGTAAGTCAAAATGTATACATCGAGGTCGTTTATGACTGGACTAAGTATAAATAAGCCAAAAATGATCAAATTTTACATTTTTCGATAGAAAAAACATTTTTTGAAATTTTTCGATTTTTCAACTAGAATGTCATGACTATACAAATCATTGAAATTTTGATCCAAGTAAGTCAAAATGTATACATCGAGGTCGTTTATGACTGGACTAAGTATAAATGAGCCAAAAATTATCAAATTTGACATTTTTCGATAGAAAAAAACATTTTTTTTAAATTTTCGATTTTTCAACATGAGAGTCATGACTATACAACTCATTGAAATTTTGATCCAAGTAAGTCAAAATGTATACATAGAAGTCGTTTATGACTGGACTAAGTATAAATAAGCCAAAAATGATCAAATTTGACATTTTTCGATAGAAAAAACGTTTTTTGAAAATTTTAGATTTTTCAATTAGAATGTCATGACTATACAAATCTTTGAAAGTTTGATCCAAGTAAGTCAAAATGTATACATGGAGGTCGTTTATGACTGGACTAAGTATAAATAAGCCAAAAATGATCAAATTTGACATTTTTCGATAGAAAAAACATTTTTT